>NC_041394.2:238970249-239270249 GCF_900747795.2 Erpetoichthys calabaricus
GCATTTCTTTTCTGACTTTGACATATTGATTTTTGGATTTTTGCATTCCTCTTGGTAGTTTTCATTATCACCTATTCCCTTGACAATATTTCTGCCTCCTCCTAAAAGTTCAATCATCTTCTGGTCATCTTTTTAAAGTTCTGACTTCTGGCACAAGATCATCACAGGTGATAAACTGGGATACCACAACTGCTGATGCTGAAGAATTTAGAAAAAGTAAAAAATGTCCAAATTGTCAAGACTGGACTTTTCTAATGCTGACGTTATGGAAGCAATTTTCAAATCAGCTGCCTTAACTCTGGTAAAGTAGAATTTGGTAAAGTAGGTAGATGGAGAGGGGACATGTGGGAATACCACAGAACAGTCAACTACATTTAAAATGTAATTATTTATTTAATTTTATTTATCAATTTATTTTATTTAATTTTATTGTTGGCTAACAAGTCATAGCATTCCCATGGCTGACGTGCCACTATCAACACTATCAACATATTCTGTTGTAAGCAAGCTCAATACCAAACATCCCAGCACTTTCATCACATTTCTGGAGACTAACCACGTTTCACTTTCCTCCTCATTCACCAATTTTTACCAGTATGTGGACTGTACAAAGAGGCGTATAACTCTGTTGCTTTGCCACAATTGGAAGAATTTAGTTAGAATTTGGTACAGTTCATACCTGCATATAAACTCATTGTCCTGCAGCTGCCAGTCACCACCAGGACTGTGCAGGAATAGACAACAGAGGCTGAGGAGGCTCAGTGGGATGCCTCTGAAAACACTGACTAGAAATTGCTTTTGAGTCAAATGGTGAAGACAATAAGGTACTCAGCCACTGTATCACAGACCACATCAATTTTAAGTGAAAAGTACAGTCCCCACAGAGACAGTGCACTGTTTTCCCAACAACGGACCTGAAAGGCCTACTGAATATGAAGAAGAGGGCCTTCAGGACTGGAGATCAGGAGGAAATCAAGTGGGGCTGTCTGATGTGAGGAAGCAGCTCCATGACAGGAAAGGTCACTACAAAGACAAATCTGAGCACAAGTTACAGCAGAACAATGTGAAATGGAATGATGACTATCACTGGCTACTGGCAGGGTATAAAACGTGCAAAAGAAGGGGACAAAAACAGAGCTAATGAACTGAACCAGCTTTTCAACTGGTTTGATTCATTTTTGTCAGTCCAGGCCTACCAACAAAACCAAGGAACTGGTTATAGATTTTGGCTATACCAAAGAGCCCCTATGTCTGGTCACATTTCAGGCAATGGATGTAGAGAGGGTGCACTCCTACAGGTATTTTGGGGGTCTACATCACTATATAAGAAAGGGCATAGCAGGCTCTTTTTTCCTAGGAAACTGTGTTCCTCTTTTATAACTATGTGATGGCCATGACATTCTTCTATGCTGTGGTGGGCTAGGATGATAACATAATTTCAATAAAGACCCACCAAATCAACAAACCGATTAGAAGGGCAGGTTCAGTTATGGGACACACACTGGATCCCCTGGAGTTTGTAACAAAGGAGAGAATTAAAACAAAACTGAGTGCCATTATGAACAATGCTACACATCCTCTCTCTGACACACTAACACTAAGGACCTTTGGACAGCAAATTATTCAGAACTGTGTCAGGAAATGCTACTGGGGTCCTTTATTCCAACAGCAACTCCTGCATAATGCCTCACTGGGGCTGGGACTGCCAAAACAGAAGTTTTCTTTCTTTTCAACATTTTCTTCCTTTTTAGTCATTCTGGTGTATGTTACGTTCATAGTGTGTGTGTATCTATGTATATATTTAAGCAGCCCCTGTAAAAAGTCAAATTTCCCCTGGGGACAAATAAAGTTGAATGTATCTATCTATTGATAGGATGTATTATTTGTCCTGTGAATCTGTATCCTTGTTTTTTTATATTTCTGCTGCTGTATGCATCTAAATTATCCCCTTAGGGTTAGTAAAGTGTAGCTAACCTAATCTAATCATCTGGGACAGTTATCCTACATCTTTGAGAGACTGGAGCCAAGTGTATAGGGAAAACCCTATAGCAAAAAGTGAGGATCTCCAGATACCTCTTTTGTGATTTTCGGGTAGGATCGGAGGCGTCATACCCCCATACTGAAAGTGCTAAGGAGGTTGCTAGCCCAGGAAGACCACTACAAGGGTAGTGGTTGCCCTTTCTAGTCAGCTGCCTCCAGCACCAAACAAAATGAGCCAAAAACTGACGATCAGCAGTTTACATCTGGTTGTGAAAGGAAGGCCTCAATCTGCAGCTGATGGCTAGTGTACAACTTGACAAAGTGTCCCTAATCTTCCTTTAAGGAACAAAAAACATGACTGAATATTAGACAGAGTCCCACTCTGCTAATGGGAAAAAGGGCCACAGAATTGACATTTTAATTTGCAATTAAATGCATTCCCATTTACGTTTCATGGAAACGCTACTCAGAGAGTTTGTGTGCTGGTTGGTGGCACATCCCCTCAATAGGTCCTAAAATCATCATCAGAAATGATTGTCTGGGGAAAGAGAGCTTAACTGAGTTAGTAATTCAATCAGATTTACTTTAAAAGTCTCATTGTATTTTGGAAGATAATGTAAAACGATGAGCAGAATGGGACAGGAGTTTGCTATCAGTTTCAGACCCATACACTCAAAGAACAATGGCTATTGTTTTAATGTTCAGTTCAGATCTAACAACTGACCACTGCCCTGACCTGAGCTGAAAGCAGTTGCTGCAAAGTAAACATGACAAGAAGGAGCCGCCTCATTTAGATACCCATGCTTCAGTTAAAGAGTAGTATAACAAGATTGTAGACCATGATAAATTTGAATTGTACCCAAGCTTTACACTGTACAGACCTTGTTTTAAATGAGGCAGTAACTAATACTGTGTTGTCCACAGATCCATATCTGGTAGATATTAGGGCAGATTTGCCACTGTTGTTCCTTCTTATTAAAAGTGTTGTGGTAAGATGGTATATGTCTGAACAAACAATGCTGATAACCTGGCCAATGCAGCATGGTAATGTCCCAATCACCTGTCAGTATATTTTGGATGCTGCAGTAGGCTACATTTTCATTTTGGGCAAAGCATTCAACACACTTCATATAAGTACTTCAAAATAGTGGAAATCCAGTCTTTAGCCAGGAAGTAGTAAGGCTGACCAAAAACCACAGTGCCAGGTCAACAAGGCAGAGCAGCACTTAGACGAGGCCACCAGGGTTCAGTATGTAAATGGGGGTAAACCCATAGGTGATCATCAGTTTTAACATAGCATGTCACAAAAGAAACCTAAGCAGGTGATACTTGAACAATATCTGAGAAAACTGTACACCTTTCTTAAAATTAGGTCTGCACAGGGCTGGCTCTGGCATTTTTGCTGGCCTTGATAACAGGAAAGAGCTGAAGAACACTGCTACAAGAACAAATGCCACAGCAGTGTGGCTAAGGCAGCAGGTGCCTTAAATAAGGTTAATAGATAATCCCTGGTTGGTCACCCAAGAACCTTAAACATGCAAGTCTAAGGAAAAGGGAAGGGGCACAATCCAGTTAGGCTGGAGGAAAAAACTAAATCTGCAGGGTTTCCAAGGCCAAAAGGATGCCCGCCCGCCACTGGGCTGGCTCTAGCATTTTTACTGTCCTTGAAATGGCACCCCTGCCACCCTAGACAATGATATGAGCAGGGCAGGCACATGGGGTGAGGCGACGAGGTGATTACCTTAAGAGTCACTTTGGTAAGCATGGTATTTTTCATGTAATGGTAATAATAAAATGAGAATTAAATATAAACCTCATTTATATACAGCCTGTAAAAACTGTAAGCCATATTTTGATTTTAAAAGTTAGAAATTTCACATAATGCATTGCAGAACACCTTACATCACTGCAAGCAGCCAAGCATCAAGCCAGTGCCTGTGCATTTCAAAGTCAGTGCCAACACATGGTCTCGACATTCACTTTCCAGGTTTTTCAATATTGTAATGTATACAGTGAAAGAATCATAAATATGTCTTGCCTCAAACCTCTTTTCAACAGAATAACCCAGTTTATGTCCTTTTATATGACATAAATGGGTATATCAAAAAGGTAAGATGTAGCATAAATAATATATTGCATTATTGTTTGATATTCTTTTCAAAGGATCATGAAAGAGAAAAATGCTAAAAAATAAGATTTCCTACCACACAAAAATAAATACATTAAAATGTATCACAATAAAGTCAAAAGAGATGTGAAATAAAAATTGGTGAATTGTGCACACGACAGTGTTTTGACTTTATCGTTATAATTTTGTACTTAACAATGCAGAAGAAATCACATTATGCTTCCATATGTATGGCTATAAAACGAAGCACTATGTTTTTTATAACGGATTAATTTCTTTGCTTAGATCAATAAGCAACCTGAAAACGGATATTACCTTTCATAATCGTAAGTCAATTAACACGCCTCGAACGACGTCTGTTGCGTTAGTTTTTAAGATAGCAGATAACGAGTCAGTAATGTAACATCTTCCCCGTATGTCGTAGTCTGAAAGCCAACACTTTCCGCCTTTTGTGTTTATTGTGCGCATATCCATGAAGTCTAATGAACCAGTTTATTTTCTTTGTCTATGAATTACTGGTTGAATAAGAAATGAATGAATCGGCTGAGTGGTTGCTTGTGTTGACCGTCCTGTGTGTGAATTCGCACTTGCGAGCGCAGCTGTCAATCGCGGCTTTGTTGTGACAGAAGTCCGGATGGGGAGTTCTACGTCCATCCACGTCCTGGCAGTCTCTGCACTTTCGGCAGCTTGGCTACAGAACGAGCGCACAGATCCCCGACGCTTAACAGTGAGGCTAAAGCCTGAGGTCGTGAATTCGACTTAAGAATTACGTGCAACAAGACAAAGTGCGAAGAAAAATAAACAGAGCCCGAGGGGAGGGGGGAAGACGGGGGGCCGAGGAGGGGGGGGGGGCTGCCTCGACTGCCCTTGGCCAATAGAAGGGCGAGTCAGTATACGGGCAGCAACTCGGACCACTTAGATTTCGAGTTCGCCTCACGGAGTAGTCTCGCCCGCCCTTTCTGGGGAGAGCAGATAACCGTGTAATGGCGACGGGTTTGGTAAGTGAGAAACTTTCGGGCAAGAAAACAAAAGGCTGGCAGTTCTTCGGCAAAGCAGCGGTGTAGCGAGACCGCGGTGATACGGGCAGAGAGAGCGGAACGATGGGGCGACGGCGCGCGGACCGATTGCGAGTGACACCGCGCTGCTGAGGAGATATTTGACGGCGACTTGCGTTGTTTTTGTCAGAGTTTTTGTTTTGATTCGAGCTCTGGGAGACTAGTCTCTGTCCATCCGTGACGTCTCAGCTTCATTCATTGCACCATCTTGACAGGTCGACAGTGGCCGTGTCCGAACTTGTTGACATTCCTGCTAAACTGCTTATAAAACCGTAAAGCTTTGTGGATTGTTTATTCTACAGTGCGGACTTCCGTTTTTTATTCACTTTTGTTTTGTTGTTTCCAGTCTACTTTTGTTCACAATAAATTGAACTTGCTAAAGGCACGCAAAGCTTGTGTGGCTTATTAAACTTTTGTGACGGGGGGGAGGGGGCGACAGGCTATATTTTTAGTGTCAGCTCTCAAGGGAGAAAAGAAACAAAAGCAAGAGAAAACTTCTTGGAGGGGCTACAAATGCAAATCTACTGATCTGCGTTTTTATTCGTTTTAATAACATACGGTAAGTAATACATGTTTTGTATACCAAAGTTTGAAAAAAAAATCTGTTCTGTTCAGTCCCTTTTGTTGTTATGTAAGCGTTTTAACACGATTTTAAGAAAGTGTTTAATCAAAGTTTGTTTCCACGTCCCCCGTGACTTATTTCTTTTATGTATAATGTTAGTTGATATTTAAAGTGTGTTCCAGGTCGTAATGGATTCATTGGCATTCTCACGGATTATCTCGTCCAATTAGTTATTGATCATCTTTTGTTACGCAGTTTTGAATGAATGGGCAATGGAGCGCATGCGTCAAGTTTTCAAAGTTTACAAACAAGGCCTGCATCGCATCCAGGCGTCAGACGCATGCGTGGTGCCACGTGATGTGGGAGGGGGGAGGTTATCACCTTTTAAGTAGAATATCAAAACTTGGCTGCTGTATGTTGCCTTTGGAAGCCGCGGCTGTCGTAAGAGAATGGACGGACGGAATCTCTGTTCCTTTTGGGGTCAAGAAGCGCAGTTCTGGAAACATTTTACTCTCGTAAATTGCATCTGTCCTTTGGTTAACTTGAGAGATTTATTTAGGTCTTCCCGTGTTAGCTCTCATTCCAACCAGTTTTTCAATAAAGAATACATATGAATGCAACTGGTATGTTCTGATTTCATTTCAGAGATTAAAAATATTAGATTTACAGCCTTTTAACAGTTTAGTTTGCAGTCGCATATTGTTTTCGCAGCCTTTTTCTGTTATCTTAAAGAAAAAAAGGCGTTTGTTTTCCCTTTGATGTCCGTGTCTTCTCATCTTTACTTCTGTTTTTTTTTTTTTTGGGACGAATACTTCAGAATCTGACACCAGAGACTTTTTCTTAAAAAATAAATGGATGAAATTGTGTAAAGATAAATGGATGAATGGTTATTGTTTCAAAATCACAGTCTTCCTGAGCGAAATGAATCCTGTGATGCTTGGAATTTATCAAAACGTACACAAGGCTGGATACTGTATCTGCTAATTAAGGATAATGACGAAAATTAAGAGTTCAGTGGTAATGTGAGGAAGTGTAATTGGGATTTCAGTTTTTATTAGCAAAATTTATTTCTTGGCTGCATTGAGCCATAACAAATTTCACAAATTTAAAGTTGGCACATAAGGGAAAAGTCAAGCAAAATGACACCTTTTATTGGCGGAGTAAAAATATTACAATATGCAAGCTTTCGAGGCAACTCGGGCCCCTTCTTCAGGCAAGATGTACACTCATAATGGAAATAAATGTTTACTTTAAAATTTTAAAGATAACTATGTGTACGATGTGTAGCTTATTAAAATTGGCATATGAAACACAAATATGACTTGTAAGAGTTTTCTGTTTCATTTTTTTCAGAATTATTCTAGGTTGTGGAGACCTGACACAGCAGCATTCAGCGCAAGGTTGGAGCTAGAGGAAGCACCAATTTATTGTAGGGCAGATTCGGGGTCATACCATAGGGTGATTTACAATTCTAAATTAGCTCAAACACATAAACTCTAGTTGCCCCATCCCTTAAAGGTGTAAAATAATCCACATAGACAGCAATCAGGTTTAGGATGTGAAGCCAGAGTGCTGGGATCATAAGTTAGCAGTGCTAACCAGTATGATGCCCACAGTAAGACTTGGCAGTGTCCTATTATAAACTGTTCACCAGATCTACTCTTAAGTAAAGCTTTGTGTTTAAATTGCCATTTAAATTCCAGAAAGGCTATAAAGCAGTTTGGTTCGGTCGACATCAATACAGTACGATTACAAGAAATAGCTGAGGCCAACAGTGTACTGCTCGGTCCAAGTGACAGTGTGGCTAATCATCTGATTAGTTGACCAACCTGAGGGTGGTACCAGTTGTATAGAATTCCTTTTATTTTGTAATGGTGCAAAAAAAAATGAAAAAGCTTGATTGGGCCTTTGCTATAAACTATTGTGCAACAGGCAGCATGAGGTAAGGTAATTACAATACATAACCTTGTTGTTAGAGATTGGTGACATGTTGCACGTTCATTGGCACAGGCAAGTAAGAATTTCACAGTATTGCAGTTTGTAAATGTGACAGTACTGATCTTTAAACCTATACTGACCCTATTAAGTATTATTTATTCTATGGGTATCTTGGGGTATTTGTTGAAAATGCACAAGTTTAGTAAACGGTCAGTTCATAAAGGTTCTAGTTTTTGTAAGATGGCCTTGATAGACCAAACTCTCATTTCTAGAATGTTTTTTATATTTATCTCCTGTTAGCTATTTTTATTTTCAACTTTAGTGAACAGTCTGCAGTTAGTTATTGTTTGAGGTTTAGCATAATTTGTAATGAAATAAAACTGTAGATCCATGAGAACAAATCTGCTTATAAATATGGTACCATTATATTAAAGGTGGGCAGTGCTCATTCAGTGACATATTTCAAACATTCTTTCCCTGTGATTATTCTAACACAAAGCCACTTTCTTAGGCCTGTTCCAAAATGCACTTAGAAGTTTGATTGCAGTTTTTTATTGTGAAGCCCAATAGATCCTTAACCTCACACAAAACTGGGAAAAGATGAAGAGGAAGAAGAAGGTGTAATATTCAGCTCTCTGTCTGTAAGATTTGAATTTTTGGTTAAACAGGATTGCTCCATGAACTTTACAGATGTTCTAATTGAACTTCAGGTTGCAGGCATTTATTCAATATGTACACTTTGTCCATAATTCTTTATTAAGATTTTCGGCTCTTAATTGCTTATTTCTTTAATCGAGTATAGATAGCTAACAGTGGGCCTAACTAACTCTGTTCCCTGTGCACCCAAGTGTATTCATCATTCATTGCCTTTTTGAACAGTAGGCAAAGGAAGGAAGAGGAAAGCAGAGAGTACAGTTTGTGGAATTTATAATATGCAATTAGAAATATTTGATGTAGCAGAATGAAAGCAGGAACTTAAACACCATTCATTAACCCAAGGTAATGGCTTATCACAAATAAGTGTCTCTTATGAAAAAAGCATCATTTGGTAGTTCCCTTAGGAATCCACCTTAAAGAATTCTGCCTTAAGAGGGCTCTAATGATTCAATTTTTGCAGGGATTTTTAGTGTTAGCCTTCATTTGCGTAATCCTAAAATCTCAGTGGGTTGTAAGCCATCAGTGAGTACTCTGTGAGAAGTAAAATGCATGCATTGTCCACAAACTGCGAGGAACATTGGTGGCTGTAAGAAGAGGAAGAGACTAATTGATCTGAATGATATAAACATGGGAGGGTCGTGGAACTTCATATGAGCGCAGATGTTCGTCAGATGTGTCATTTTTGTTGTTCCATGACAGAGTGGAAAAAGAAAAAAGATGGGTAGAGAAATCAGCTTATTCATTTGTTGACTAGCTGCTAAAATGAAATAACATCATGGTACTTTTATGAGACCAAACGAGATTTGGAACCATGAGAAAGAAGTTGTGAGGAAATTGTGTAATCAGTTATCCCCTGTGATTATTATTCATATAACACCCTCAGAGGCAATGAGATGCATCATTTGCAGTCATTTAATTTTGACATACTTTCTGACTAGACATTGTGTTGCCTACCTTACACCCCTTTCTGTAAACGGATGCTTTGTCATTTCTGGTTTTCTTGCTTTGTTTGTCATATGAATAAATAATTAACTACAGCAGTTCAAGTAATATTTTTTGTGGGAGGGAGAAACAGGGAAGCTCTATCAGTTTGCAGGGTAGGCTGGGATAACCTGTAATAATATGTTAGTGGCACATGGAATTTGAGAAAACTAAAAAATAAAGTAGAAATGTGTAGATTTCATATGCAAAGAATTACAGGGAAGGGGATGAAGAATTCTAATCTATCTAATCGGGTAATTGACAAAACCCTGAAAAGCAGAGAGAGGGGCCTCTTTGGGTGAGAAATGAGAGGACGTGTTAAAACAGAAGATGCTACTATGATACACTGAAGCATAGTGGAGGGGATGCGCATTGCCTACAGTCGATCCTACTACTATTGGTATAGATTTGTACTATCCCGTGAAAAGGGAGGTTTTGATCAGGAACACTACTCTTTACTATGTTTCCATTTCAAATCGTGGTTATGCATTTGATGCTGAACTTATTTTAGACTACATGCACATTTAAAAAGTTTGCAGAAGCAGATGCCTTATTTATTTATTTTAATTTACTTAAAATATATGTTGCATTTTACTCTATTGTGTATCTTAATTTGTCTGTCTTGCCTAACTTAATTTTTTTTTTTTTTTTTTTTTTTTTCTTTTATTGTACAGCGCTTTGTGACTTCTTGTCTGCGAAAGGTGCTTTATAAATAAACTAAAAAAAAAAAAAAAAAAAGTGAATATTGTGAAAATTAGCAGTCACAGTTTACTTCCAGGACTTCATTATCTTACATTAATGCCTTGATGTCAGTCTGGATTAAAAATTTGTCTCTTAAAATTTTAGTTATCATGGCAGATCAAAATATCGAAATGTTTCTGAGGATTAATGAAAGCATTTCTTGAAGTTTATACATTATTGTTAATTGGATAGAGACAGTTTACAGAAAAGAGTGGAAATTGCTGCATAGGTAAGTTTGACCCTAGAGGCCCTTGGGGATCTGTTACCTTTGTAATTTATGTTAATGACTTGTTAGTAAACTTTTAATGTTCCCTTTCATTGCAAGAATTGATGGGATGATAAATGTACAATCTTCAAACACTGTAATAGTGCCGCATTATCTAGACTCCTCTAGAAGTGTAAAACCGTTTATACAGGCAAAAGGAACATGAATTATAAATACAAGATGGGTGACGCTGACCTACAGGAAACCAGCATTTAAAAGAATTTAACGAGTTACAATACAGCATATAATACAACATTTCTTGTTGACTAGGCAATGTGTAAATGGCAGGCTATATTGTAACAACTATTGCATATAAATCAAGATGTTCTGATCCCACTGTGTAAAGTGCTAGTGGCATCTTGTCCAAAGTACAGTGTGCGAATCTGCTCACCACGCTACAGCCAAGACATAGCAATACTAGAAGAGGTACAGAGGAGAAGAACCATGGGGACTAAAAGGGTGTGTTCGCCTGTTCTAGTCTAAAGTGATTAAATCTTATGCCTTAACAAGAGGGGACTGCTGGGAGACCTAATTCAGACCTACAGAACTCTCAAAGGCATCATTACATTTAATCCAGCAGCATTCTTCCCTCAAAGCAGTGAATACCATACACATAGACACCAATAGAAATTACAGAGAAATGAATTTAAAGCAAACTAGAAAGGTCTTCTTCACTCAAAGGGTCATGAGAATGTGAAACAAAGTACTGTTTTGTGTCGTTGAAGTGAAAACATTGCCATCTTTGAAACAGTATCTGGATAAGACATCTGGACAACATAGATAATCCATTGAGCTCAATGGATTTTTGTACTTGACACTTTTTATAGCATACAAATCTTAAAGTAGATACAAGCTAATGTCTTATATTGACAGGATAGTTTGTTGCTTTCTTACATGCTTTTTTTCCCTGAAGCTCTGCTTGCCTCAAAGAACTAAATACTATGTTCTGTATGTTGCTAGTCTGGGAGGCTGGAGTTTATTGCTTTCTAATGGGGGGAAAAAAGTTTATTTGTAATTTGCCAACTGTTCACCTTTAAAGTTTTCATAAGATAAACAACCTTGAGATAATGACCGAAGCAGGTGGTGCCCACTGTGTTAAAATTAGTGGAAGTAGAAACCCTTCAGATTTATTGGACTTGCTATATGCTGGTTATATGTGTGTTTATGCATATTAAAGTATGTTTTGTTATTTGAATTACATGTATCATTTTGACATACATAAATACTGTATATTCTCCTATCTGGTTCCTTCATTTCAGGTTTTCATGATTGAATAAATTGCAATAAATAGCATGTCATTCTTTGTTTAAGAGATGAGGAATTTTTAAATGACAGAAAATGCTTATTAGATATTATTTGTATTTTTTTCAACTGTGATCACACTAATCTTAGATTTACAGGTGATCTCTTTTCTTTGTTTAAATTTAAAATTACATGTAGTGAATCTGCACAGAGGGCTATATGGTGAAAAGTGTTTTTGTTTGTGTTGTGGAAGTTAATATCTGAAATGTCTTTGTTTTCAAGTCAGGTAGAGTGACATGGAATAATATGGTGTGGGAAGTGAAGACAAAATCTGGGCCCAACACTGTGAAAAAACGTCAGCTACTCGTGGAGGAAACCGTTTCAGGAATGGATGATCCTTTTGAGATGTTAAAGTGCAACGAAGACCTGCCCTCCTCCCCAGGATATGTGTCTAGTGAGAATCGCATGGATTATGGTAAACCAAGCCAGATTTTTGATTTGTTCAATTCTCTTAACTGACTTGGGTGCCTTTTTGTTCGTAGTAGGACACACTGAGAAAAACTTGCTACTTAAATGACGTGGGGGCCATATGAAAAAGTGTACCAAGACCCATATTAAACTGCCTTTAACCTAGCCCAAAATGTCAAGATTTGTCATTTACTGGAGGCAGCTATAGGAGGTTCAGTGTATTTCCTCATTTAAGCAGTGCAAAATATAACCCTGTTCTCAGAATCGTTTAATTCAGTTCAGATTCACAGGATTTTTACAATATAGCATTCTCGTTTATAATAAAATTCAGAATACTGCAGGTACTTCTATTAATCCTTATGTGCGAATTACGTACAGACTATAAAAATAATCTGATGGATAAAATAATTAAAAGGCATTTTAGGGAGTTTTCAGGTGGAGGAGAATTTTGCAACTTTTGCTGACGTTGATAATGAGGTTTTTATCAAGATGTCTCCATTGCACTTGATTTATAATCATGTTAACAGCAGTTTTCAAATCCAATATGTATTATTCCAAATCTTTTTTTACATTATCGATATCTTTCTTGGTCTTCCATTTCTTCATCCTTCTGCTGTGAGATGTTAATTGTTTCTGTTCCTTTCTTAAAAGGTTGTTGTTACAAAACACAAACTAAACAAAGTCTTTCTCTGATTTTATCAATTAATGTTCTTTTCTGCCTTAGTATTTCTCTGAATACTTCATTTCATATTTTATCCCTTTATGATTCCTCAGTTAATTACTACAAGTATTTTCTTCTCTTCAGCCGTCAGAAGACACGGACATTCTGATCCATATAATGAAACCAGGCTTACAAGTCTTTCATAGAGTTTAAGTTTTAGTTCGTTAAATATATTTTTCATTTTCCAAATATTCAAAATTTCCAAATGCAGAGCAAGAGAAGCCTGTTCTGCATTTTATATCTTTTCTCTTTTGTCTGTCTTCAGTTACTAATCCTCCCAGATACATACATTCTTTACTAGTTTAATATCTTGTTCCTCAATTTTTACCTGCTGTTGTTTTAGTTTTCCATATGTTTATTTTCAATCCAAATCTCTTGCTGCAGCTATTAACTTTATTGTCAAATCCTGAGGTTCCTTGGGTGAATCTGCAAATAAGTCAACAACCTCTGCAAAGCATGGGTTATTTATAGTAGTTTGGCCATCTAGTGATATTACAGCTTAAACCATCTTTAATGCAATGCTCATCATTGCCTCTAAAAGTAAATCAAACAGGTATGGAGATCAGTTACACCCTTGGCAAACTCCCACTGTGACTTTAAACCACTTTGTCAATTCACCGTCTCCTTGCTGCACTCATAGACTTACAGTACAGGTCTTCTAGCAATTGAACAAGCTCTTCCGGTATCCCATAATTTCTAAGTACTTGCCACAGTCTCATACACTGTCAAAGGCTTGCTTAAAATTAACGAAGTGGTTGTACAAAGTGTTTTATTTTTGTTTCTCATTCATAATAATTTTCTGCCAGTTGCTGAATTATAAACAGTTGATTTAAAATAACATGTGGAAAAACCACAGTCATACAAGTATGTCCACCAAGAGCAAGCTCTACAGTGGAAGACAGTGAAGAATTCTACAATGTACTACAATCTGCCCTGAAAAAGACATCTAGGACTTAATCACTGTGGCGAGAAACTTTAGTGCTGAAGATGGGAATTACTGGAAAAACTGTTATGGAATACTAAATAAATTTGGATGTAGAAATATAGAAAAGAAAATGAGAGGGTGATGGCTAATACAAGGTTGTTATTAGAACAAAAATGTGATAACGAATACAATGTTCTATCAGAGAAAGGCAAACAGGAAGTGGACATGGCTGTCTTTGGGTAGTAAAACCATGAATATGATAGCCTTTGTACTAATTAACTGAAGCTGGAAGAATAGTGTAAAAATGTGTTGATCATTTTATAGACCGGATATAGCATCAGGCTATCAGGTGGTGATGGCCAGTGTAAAACTGAACTTGAAATCAATATACTGCATAGGCAAGTATATATGAGAAGATTTGATACAGATTAACTACATGATAAAATAGCTTTACAAAAGTACTACACTATGCTACACGAGAAATGGCCACAGTGGAAGAAGCATGGAAAGAAATCAGGGAATATATACACTGGTACAGCACAAGAAGTAACAAGTTTTCAAATAAGGCAAAAGAAAGTACAATGGATGTCACAGGAGGTCTTTCTTAGATTTAAGTAATCCAAGAAAACATCTAAAAACAACAAAATCATTTAGTAAAGATCACAGAAAAAAGTATAACAAAATAGCAAAGAAACTTAACATCTGGAAAGAGAAATAGTTAGAGGAGAAGTGTCATGTTGCCCAGCAGATTGGGGCAAAGCCATCATTGTCCCGATACATAAGAAAAATGGTCATGTCATTAGTCTTCCGAGTGTTCCTAGTAAGGTGTACACAAGGATCCTACAACAAAGAGTGCAAAGATTAGTGGAAGATATAATGGTGGTGGAACAGGCAGGACTTGGGAAGGGCAGAGGAACAATTGATGAGCTATAATAAAGTCTATTCATGTGTCATTAATCAGAATATATACAGCATCAAGAGTTGCTTTTTATGTACTTTGAAAACCTATGCCTGTTAATTTTAAATCTCTGTTTCACTTCACTCACGTGTTGGTATTATTTTTCTGTTGTAAAACAGATGATCTCCCAGAATTACAGGCTGTACAAGAAGACACAGGTTCCTCCCCTTTATATCAAATTAGTCCTGGAGTGTCTCATCAAGAATGTCCCCGATCTGTTTGGACACCTCATACATCAAGCCTTTTGGATAGCACTGGATCCCCAGATAATGGCACCAACTGGCTAGCTGAACTGGCAAACATAGCAACAAGTCCACAAAGTCCATTAATGCAGTGCACTTTTTACAACAGGTAGTTTTATACTGCACCTTTAGTGGGTAATATCTGCCAAATATCATTTTATACAGTTTTTCAGCATGGGTAAAAAATACATGTGTAAATGGAATACTTTTGATTCAGGAGAGTTTTGTATGTTTATTTGTAAATGTCACATAGAGTATCTTTGGTTTGATCAAAGTAAATTAAGATATGATTTTTTTTTTGTATGTTTTTCTTATAAAGACATTTGTTTCTTCTGTTCAGATCTTCTCCAGTACATATAATTGCCACAAGTAACAGCTTACATTCCTATGCTCGACCACCACCATCCAGTGCAGACAGTGAGCCAAACTACTCAAAGAATCATTGGAAAGAGCGATCCATACATAAACATGAGCGGGTAAGTGCATATACTCAGGGTTGCAGACTTAGGTTTTTGGAAATATACTGTCACTCTTTTTGGATATTATTATTATTATTTCTTTGAAAAAAAAAGCTAAAAATCAGGTGAAGTACATCTTGGATAGTTATATTGGGTATTGCAGTTGTTTCATTAAATGTACTTTTTTGTTTTGTACTCAATTCACTTTATTTTTATATAGTGCACTCTTCATAGACAGGCTCATATCAATATTAACACTTACAAATATTAAAATAAACACCACAGTAATATCCAATGGAGCACCATGATGCCTATAGAGTGAAGAGCAAGGAGAACAAGAAACAATAAAAATGTAGAAAATTAGTTGGTTCCTCCATTACTGAAACCATATAAATAGGTGGGTGAGGAGAGCATCACAAACACCTCATTAAATGTACTTTAAATTGCTATGGACAGAAAGTCATACCCTTGAAATTCTTGAGGGACTTCTGCACACCCAGTAGGTTTCATTGCATTTAATGAAATATATATGCTGTACTTTATTCCCCCAAATTTTGTGGGACTTTGGCTAACCTGGGTGAACCTAGAAAATGTCTGTTAAACAAAAAGCAAGTAGGAGAGACAGAGAGAGAGAGATATTCATCTACTATTATATTTAAGAAATAAGTCCAGTTAATATCAAACCATCACCTCATTTGTCCTTTCGCAGGTATTTGGGGGGTGGTAAGAGTTTGCTAGTTCTGTCTAAATTTGCTTTGTGGTCTTGGGAAAGACTTCTGAATGTGTACCCCATGGCATCTTATAAAAGAGTATTGGCTTCTGGAGCTGCTGCTATGTGTTGTATGGCAAATATATGATGAGCAAGGGTTGTATTTGCATACTTGTCATAAAGTTGAGCTCTTTCAGTTTTGGATATTGAACTTCAACAGGGATGTCTGTGAAGATTCTCAGTCATCCAGATGAAATTATCTGGTAGTTGAGTCATGGCAACTGAATTTCTTTCTTGTTAGGTAGAAACGTTTCATTGCTCATCCAAGCAGCTTCGTCAGTCTGCAGGGATGCTGTTTGTCTCCTCTCCTGCCCATGATTTTCATGACCAAGATGCTAAAAAGTAGCCTGTATGCCTTTTATAGAAGATGATGTCGTTTTGGCTTCAGATTGATTTCTGCCTTGCACTGGAATGGTTCAAAGCTTAGGGTGATGCAATTCGGATGGGAATAAGCAACTCCAAAAATGAAGTCTTGCCTCATTTTTTTTTCTTTTTAGTACAAGCACACGTGTTTTGTTATAGCTTTTGCGAAAGTGTTTAGTTGATGCTTGGACTTCAGTCTTCACACATTACACACGTCATGGCAACATTTTGAAGTTATTACTATAACATAAGAAAAACAATTTCTGTTTTTGTTATGTGTTCAACGGCAAGAAATGTCATCCTACATTTACCCAGATCATTGTAAACAGGGAACATACATGAAATGTATGTATTTCAAATAGCGACATATTATTTTCCAATACAATTCCAGACCCCTCACTCCCAGATAAAGACTTCAGCTATGAGACTGTTGTGTCTGACTTCAGCTACCTAGGTGGGGGATGGGATAGCATGCTGCCTGCTTATGGCTGATTGACCCTTTTGCAAAACAGAGGTGCTACTGCTGCGCAATTAACACATTGATGAGAAGGTGCAAGTAAAATGAAGGTGTCCCGGCATTACGAATATTTTCACAGGCTTCAGGGATTCTAGTGTTAATGTTTACCAGTAGTTCTAAAACTCCCATTCTCAGTTATGGCCAAGAATATGGAACAGAGACTTAAAAGACGGAAACTGCTAGTAAAACCAGCATAAATGAATTTCCTGTGCAGGATTGTCGGGCTCTCTCCATGTGAGCTCCGCAGTGCATAAGATCCTTGGAGTAGAAGTATAGCTCCTCATGGTTTAGAGGAGCCACATGACTTGGTTTGTCTGTATAGCTTGGTTGTCTATGAGTACCTCTCATTGGGCGTGTACCAGGCACGGCACACTGGATGAGATACTGGTTTATTGTCTAGTACAATTAAATGCACACTCTCACTTACAGCTAGGTGATATAAAGATAATTATCGTGAGGTGACTTTTCCTCAATAGATATTGTATATGCTTGTGTATAAGTTGGGTCTTGAAACCTGAACAATCGATCATAAAATCAGACCCCAACTTATGTGCCCGTTCAAAAATGCAACACTTAATTTTTAAAGCCATCTCGCATCAGTTTCTCATACACATCAAATTTTGTTGCAGCAGTGCACTTACCAATTTCTTTTGATACTTCAACAATGTTTCATTTAAAACCAGCTTCATATTTCCTTCTGATTGAATGCTCCAAAAAAAGGCAGTGTACTCCATGGTTAATCTCTCAGGTGGGCGTTAGCATATCATAATCCCTTGTACCAATAGCATGAGTTTTCCGCATTCGACTTGTACGACCGGCATTATAAAATACCAGAAATTACACTGTAAAATCAAGTCCCAACTTATCCGCGGGAGAACTTGAACGCAACCGTATGTGGTACATAAGAAATGGTCGATACAACTCATTCCATCCATGTTTTGACTTACAAAACAAAAAGCCAATGATAATGAGAATAGTGCTGAGCCAAACTAATCGTGTGGCTGGAATAGAGTTACAGACACATCAGGTTAGGTTGACGCACATAGCACAGAGCTGGCAGCAGTGCTAATGTTTGGGATGCACACTGGTACATCCGGAGAGGTTAAGGAAAATTTGAAAAAAATTGGCATTACCGAAGAAGACACCCCAGTGGACAAAGCTCAAGGTTCAAAAAACAAGGACATTGATCAAAAGAAGGGTCAGAGGAATTTGGTAGTGTGGAGATATTTTGGCTATTTCAAGTCCAAGAAGAAGCAGAGTAGTGTGGGCTGCAAATTGTGTCGAAAGCATGTTCCCACAAAGACAGGTAATACCACTAATCTTTTGTACCATCTGAAGCAGTGCCATCCTTTAGACCATGTACAATGCAAGACTTTACCGTCTCAGACCCAAACAAGCAAGTGCTGCACTAGTGGGGATTTCTTGTGCCTTTTCTTTTTTAAACCTGCATAAACTGGCAACAACTGAGTAAGTATGTCCATTTTGTTTATGTTCTCCTTCATTATGTTTGAAAACTGCTTGAATTTGTACTGAGGATATATACAGAATTTTTCTGTCTATTTATTTGTGAGTTTGTTTCCCAACCATTTAAAACAGTTTGAATCTATACAAAGGAATGAATTTGAGATGTTATTTTGTAATAATACCTACTTTATGTATTTAGAACTGACCAAAGAATTGACTTTGTATTCTCCTGTAAAACTTGGAAGCTTTAAAATGTTAGTGTTAGATTTAAGATCTTAGAATTTTAGAATTAGGATTTTATTTATTTGAATTTGACCACCAAGTTTAGTGTGTTCTCCTGTAAAACGTGAAAGCTTTTGACTGGTCAAAATTGAGACTTTTTATTTTGTATTAGCTATTTTGTTTTATTTGGAATTGTCCAAAGAATTTAGTTGTGCATTTTGTTTGTGTTCTCCTGCAATACTTGAAGCTTTTGACCAGTCAGAATTAAGATTTTAGTTTATTATATATAACCATTTTATTTATTTGGAGTACAGTTTCATAATGTTCTACAGTACATTTGTCATGTTCAACCTCTGACAGAAAATAAATAATATTTAAACCAAAATTAAACTTGTATCTTCAAATCTCACTTAGGAAAAAAATGAACCTTTAGGCTTGACAGAAATAGTGATTTGATTTATATTGTGATATATACCAATATCGACTGATACAAAAAAAATTGTGATGTTTTTTTGTTTTTTTTCCATATCGCTCAGCCCAACTCACACTGCAGTGCTCCTATGTGAGTGAAATGGCTTAAATAACATGTATGTCTTAGGGATGTGGCTGGAAAACCCACACAAGCTCCAGATTACATGCCAACAATACACAAGCAATGTCTGGGTTTAGGATTCAATGTCTGGACTGTGAGATATTGAGATAACAGAGCTAACCACTGCACCTTTGTGCCCCAGTATACATTTTAGTTATATTCAGTTTTTTAAAATTAATTTGCTTGTTCATTTCCTTGTTTCAATTTAAAATTCAGTTTTGTTTTTAAAGTATTCCTTTTATTCAGACTTATAAATGCACTTTTCACAAGATTGCAAGATGCACAATACAATATATTAATAATACATTGTTCAGGTTTGCCAAAGTTATATGTTCTGTTTGTAATTTTGTATTTTTTTTTGTAACCCTGTACCTTAATCATAAATAGTACACTTAAAAACAAATATTAGCATTACATGCACAGTCTTCCTAGATTAGCAACAGAGCATTTCAATGGATATTGTTTTTTTTTTTTTTTTTAATACAGTGCAGCTTTGAATTTTGCCTAATGTTTAGCAGGTCTGTCCACCAGGTGTCACTGTAG
Source organism: Erpetoichthys calabaricus (assembly GCF_900747795.2). Classification (NCBI taxonomy): domain Eukaryota; kingdom Metazoa; phylum Chordata; class Cladistia; order Polypteriformes; family Polypteridae; genus Erpetoichthys; species Erpetoichthys calabaricus. Next base: position 238,990,041 of record NC_041394.2, read on the forward strand.
TATTTAAGATGCATCACCTTTTATTACCCTAAAGAGCACCAAATACCAATATACCTGTATACAAAACAGCTTCCCTTACTTATTCTAGCTAGAATATACACTTTGAAATTAGCTTGCCTTAGTGTAGAATAAAAATAAACAAAGTGTTTTACTATCTTAATACTACATATTTCATTCTACTAGGTTAACAGTTACAAAGTCCTCCACAAACATTCTCTTAAACTACATCTTATAAAATATTAGCCTTAAAGACATTGATCTTACTGGGTATTATTTGTAGTTGGGCATAAAGATGGTAAAATTGAAATACAATTGTATTTTCTAGTCCAACAAAATAATAAAATTGTTTTTACAACATTGACTTACAAATTGGAAGTGGTATCATATTAAGTGATACATAGAGGAATATCCTTGGGAGTTTTTTTTTTAGCAAATGCCCATTGTATTAGATTTGTGTCACACATTATTGCTCTAATCAGCACTTTGTAAGATAATTTTATGTATAGCACAAAGGGCCTGAAGAAACAAGTTATACCTTCTTAACACTGAATTCTTCCTGTATTCCTTTCCACTAAAACCTTAAATAGGAATTCCTATTCTTTGCTTCAGACATTTATTCTGAAAATTTTCTTTGTACACAGAAAATAATTCTTTTGGTTTATGAGAAATGGCATTTTTAAATTAAAAAAAATCTGCTTGTATTTAGAAAGATGCATGGGTTATTTTAAAATGGGTTGTTATTTTATTTCATAGCTTGGATTAATAATTGCCTGATCTTTCCGAACATGCATATGCACCTCAGGATATTTCATAGAATAAAACACACAAAACATGAGCATTAGAAATCCACATAAATGATAATTTAGCGCTTTGAAACAAACTGCTATTAGTCACAGAGTGGTAAGATATCATCAGTGCATTTGTGGTCCAGCAGGGTTATTATTGGGTTTCTTGTCTGTTGAGTAGTTTTAGCTATTTAGCTATGTGCTTATGATTTGTCTCTAAGAAAAAGGTCTAAAGCTCAATGTCTTAAATTCCGAAAAGACAAAGTTGTTAAAGCATTATGATAGATAGACTGAAAGCCAGCAGTATTGTGTGATATCTGCATTTATACACAGCCACAATGCTAAAGCCACCTGCCTAATATTGTGTAGGATTCCACAAGACCTCTGAGGGCATCCTGTGGTATCTGGCACCAAGACGTTAGCATCAGAATCTTTAAGTCCTGTAAGTTGTGAGGTTGACCTCCATGGATTGAACTTGTTTTTCCAGCACATCTCACAGATGCTAAATTGGATTGAGATCTGGGGCCTTATGTATAAACAGTGCGTGAGCTCAAAAATGTTGCATACGCCTGTTTCCATGCTCGAGACGTATAAAATCTAAACTTGGCATAAAGCCACACACATTTTCACAGTAGCCTCACACTATGTGTATGCACTTTTCTGCTCGGTTTTGCAAATGGGTGGCACCCAACGTCAAAGCAGTGCCACTGTTACTGTGTGGTCTCCCCTTCCGTTGTAGATTCACATCCATGACGTGGGCTTTATCAAATTTAAGGCACTTGATTGTAATGATTCTGTAACAATATAATGGTGCACAGAATGGCCAAACTATTCCAAATACCATAGCTGCTTTAGCATTGTTAGTCTCAGTGCTGTTCACAACTGACATTATTTTAACTCATTGTATTTGTGTGGCATCACATCTGCATAACAGCTGATCAGAAAGCTCTATGGCAGGTTATGTTGGGAGTGCAGAGGATTATCGGGATATATAGTTTCCAGTCCTGGAGGACATTTATAGCACATGCTGCCTTAGGAAAGCCACCAGCATCTGCATGGATTCCATTCACCCATGCTGAAGTCTATTTGAACTTCTCCAAATTAGCAAACACTTCAGGGGCTTTCCTGCATGGACCTCGATGCTCAGAAACCGTTTCATCCCGAGAGCTATAAATATATTGTATGAATAGTTTCATAAAACATTTTTCAATGTTTTTTATTATTATTTATCATTTTAGAGGAAAATAAGCCTATGGAGGAACTGCATATTGAGTCTCATTGTATCATACGTGACAATAAAGGAATTCAATAGAAGAGAGCTTCTATTTACAAGTGATTATGACTGGTTTCTAAGTTGGTTTAGTTTTTCAAGAGCTATCCTCTTGGAGCTGTGTGCTATTAGAATACTAGGATGCATGCTTGATATCATTTTATGATGAAAATGTGTTAAAATATGTCTATTATATTTTACAGATAAATCGTTAACTTCATTTAAATAATGTATACTGTTAATAATTAAAACATTTGGTGGCACAGCGGTAGCAGTGAGCTGGCGCCCCATCCAAGGATTGTTCCTGCCTTGCGCTCTGTGCTTGCTGGGACTCGTGTGACCCTGGATGGATGGAATTATTAAACATATCTACTGTAGATTTTTCAGTGTTCCTTAAAAGTTTTGAAGAATCAGCGTTCTAAGCTTACAGCTGGTTTTACATTTATTATAGATGCTTATTGTGAGCTGATTGGTTACATGGAGAAAGTATACAGCTTAGTATTCTAAAATGTTCAGAGAGCTGAAATATCATGAATGTAATGTATTCTGTATGGCTATCACTCCCTGCGTGCACCTGTCGAAGAGAAAGCCAGTTTAAGAAGCATGTAGCACGATTAATGACTGAGTCGGGTGGACACATAGAATACGAAGAAATTAACTTACTACTTTAATTATGATGGGGTTAGAGAAACTCTAGTAGATTAAAATCGATCTTAAAGTCACAATGTTCTACTTTAATGACAAAATAAACGTATGAGATTAAAGTGGCAATTTCAAGATTACAGTTGACATTTCGAAGTAACATCGACATGTATCTTAGCAAAACATTGCTGAGAGCATTGTGCTGCCTCAATAGGGGTGCCTCCTTCCCATAATGCATCATGTTGCCATCTCTACTCCAGATAAACGATGTATACAAACCCAGCTGCCCACATGATCTAAAAGAAAACGGGATTTACCAGGCTCCCTTCTTCCATTGCTCCATAATCCAGTTCTGACACTTGCATGTCAATTGTAGGCACTTTTAGCAGTAGACAGAGGTTAGCATTGGCATTCTGACCAGACTGAGTCTGCGCAGCCTCATATGCAGCAAGCTGTGATGCAAGTCCTGCCATTTTGGAGCTGCTCTGACCCAGTTGCCTAGCCATCAATATTTTGCTGTTGTCGAGGTCACCCATTTATCTTACTTCCAGCACATCACCTTCAAGAACTGACTGTTCACTTGTTGCCTAATAGATCCCACCCTTTTACTGGTGTCATTGTAACAAGATAATCAATATTATTCACTTCACCTGTCAGTGGTTTTAATGTTGTTACTGGTGGGTGTATAATTTTATTCTAATGTTGTTCAAAAATAAATTCAGTAATCGGTTACTTGCTCTGAATGTCCATTCTTGTTCTTGCTTCTCTCTGTAACCAGAATTATATTGAAGAATATTATTTCAGACCATCATAGTTAACTCTTTAAATGTTTATAGCCTAAACATAATTCTAATCATTCTATACTTTGTCTGTATTAAGTAATATGCTTTTTAGTGTATGCATTATACATTTGTATATGTGTAAATGGAGCCTAAATTCACATGTAATTATGTAAAAATACCACAGGATCATAAATGTCAGTGACATGGTGACTGTTGTTGCACACTACACTGTTCCTTGTACCTGTTAGGATTCTTCTGTGTTAGAAATTCTATCTAGTTTATATTTTACTTCCCTTAGAAAAATCAACAAAGTGGACAAGAAAGTATTTTAATCCAACAACTTTTTTCTTTCTATATAATAAACATGGAAACAGGTGAATATAATACAATTTTAACTGATTTGGCATTCTGGTCTGTATGGTGACTAATGGAAAATTGCTCCTTGGTTAATAAATAAACAATAAAGAACTTAAATAAAGCAAAAAGAAACAAAAGGAGGAGACTCTTTGGCACTAAATGTTGTGGCAGCAGTAATCATTTTTCTGAATTTCAAGAAATCAGTCATTTTGTTAATAATTTGAGACAGATATTTAGCAAGCTATTCAATTAATTGAGGAACTTGTTCAAAAAACAAGATTTATTCAAAATTGAAATGTTTACAATAAAACTGCAGTATGACCATTGCCCACTTGCTCGAACTTGATTTCGCATCCCTGACATGTAATTAAGTTTGTGTTTAATTTTACTTGATTTAATTATAATACACCTCCAAATGAAGCCAGTTTGAGAATTTTATATTAGTTGCTACATGCATAATTGTTGTGATCAATTAATTTGTTTTTTGTTCAAATTTTATTCAACTACAATAGTGAATGGACATTTAATACAATAATGACACATGCACAAGCAGGATTTAGGTGTCTACTAAAAAAAAAAGTTTTCTGTGCTAGGTAGTGAAACTTAGAATTGATTCAACTTTTATCAAAATTAACGCAGCACACAGTTGCTACTAGAAATTTTGTCACAAAAATGTAGAAGAAAAGCAGAAGATACATCTTGATATTTAAGTACGTTTTGTTTTGATCACAGTATATATGAAAATAAATATTTACTTATGAAAATAAATAAGCATTTACTTTAGTTGTTAGTGGTCAGGTGTTATAAATTCCATTTTTTTATATAAAGAACAGGCCTAATTTCATGCAACTGGTGTTCCACATTGTTGATCTGTATTTGGTATACTTGATATTTTAGCATCGTCTGAATCTAAGTTAATTCAATTTCAAATCTGTGCAGTAAATAAAGATTCTCCAAAAATTAAATGATCTATTCAGACAGTTTGTCTATTATCTGTTGAAGCAAGCTTGTAATGAAAGATTTCTTTTATTTCACCAAAGTTAATATGTTGTTTTTGTCAAATATGAATCTTCTAACATTGATGTCTATTTCATTAACATTTATAGACAAACAGTGAATCAGAGTCGGGTATTTTCTGCATGTCTTCATTGTCGGATGATGATGACCTGGGATGGTCCCATTCCTGGCCATCCACAGTATGGCATTGCTTTTTAAAAGGTAACCTATTTTAAAGTGGATGTGTCGTTTACATACTGTGCTGCATTATGTGGGCACATTATCAAATGTCGATTTTCAGAAATTGTTTGGGAGATGGGGACAGATATTATTTTAAACCATCAATTAATTTCCTCATCCAGATAGATCAGTTCAGGGTTGTGGATAGCTGAAGCCAGTCTCGCCAACATCAAGAGCAACAGGGTCAGTTTGGAGTTTTCAGCCAGCCAGTCTGACCTGCATGACTGTAAGAAATGGAACGAAAGCAGGAGTTCTATGAGGGAAAAAAAATACAGAACAAAGTGCACATTCAGTATTTGAATTGGACTCGGGAGCTTAAATGGTTTAACAATCTTAACATTATTTGTTTTTCATGCAGTAAGTTGCTTGATGAATTAATCCCAGGTTTATAGGGCTACAGTTTTCAGTTTAGACAATTCAGATTCATTTATTTTGCATACAATGAAATTCACTTGTGTTGCTGTGTTCTCCTTGTGAAATGGGGAAAATAATCAATTTGTTTTGGAAGCATAATTTTTTGGAACATAATGCATTTTTCATAATGTTACCAAGACAGAGCTGTAAATACTATTGCCTATTATTTAAAGAGTTGTGAAGAAGTTGTACTTTTGTACATATGTGTAATATTAATGAAACACTTGTTTATTTCACTTTTACACAGAAGCTTTTTTTTTTTTGCAAACGCATAAAAAAACAAAGGGCAAGGTCAAGCAACTTTTTTTTTTTTTTTTTTTTTACACAATCAAATTACTCTTTTATTTGCTCTTAGTAAGACTAATGAGTATGCACTGACGTGCGTTGTACTGACTATACCGGATGACAGAAATATTTTTTTTCCCCATTTAGGCTCACGCCTGCGCTTTCATAAAGGCCATAATGTTGAGTGGCAGGATGTTGAAGATGTTGCAGATTCTGAAGATGAGTTTGAGGAAGAGGGAGACTCCCAAAGTCATTCCCTGAAGGTAAATAAGAAAATAAACAACCATTCTAAAATATTGTCCACACATCTCAAAATATTCTGTTCAGTTTATCTTTTATGACTAATTTTATGTAATGTATGGTCACTGAGGCCGTTGTGGCTTACCGGGTGCCAGTACATCATTGTGTACAGTTATACATTCACCTACACTTGCATAGGGTAAATTTGAAATTGCCATACTTGCATGTTTGGATTGTTGGAGGAAAATCAGTACATGTGGAGAAAATCTCACATAAAGTGAATGAACTAATGTTCAGATCTATTCTCCTCAACTAACACAGATTAATAAATTGAAATTAAAATGTGTTAAACAGGCAATAGGCACACCACATTGACATTGAAGTACATGTGTCACATAAGACCCCTCATCTTGAAGATGGATGGATATATTTAAGAAACTGCTTGAAGTGGTATGCAGGTCCCTTGCTCATCTTTGTCCCTTGTCTTTCATTCCATTGCAGGCCTGACCAACAAAACAAACAGACAGTAAAAAGCATATTGGTAATACTGAATGCTGTTGAACACTAACAAACCTAATATATCTAAACATAGCACAGAAATACCAAAGGGAAAAACCAGACATAATGAAACACAGCATTCCCATCCATATTTATTGCCCCCACCCCCACCCCACACACCATGGCAGATTTACAGAATATATAGTCTGTACCATTACATATGTATGGATGGACAAGAATTCTCCCAAATGCGAGTCTTTGGGGTAAATTTATGTACCCAAGTTAAAGCTGGCAAAAACACTTACTTCTTGAGTATGAAAATGATAAAAAAGCATACATTCCTAAACATGACATGCTCTGCAATAAGAGCCTTAGCAGCTTGAATGAGTTCTCCTTCATCCAGTGATCCACTTCAGCTGGGTAAACATTGCTGCCTTTTGGCTTCTCTTCTGTCTTTTAGTGTCACCATCAGGATGCACACTCCATGTAAGTAACACCTGTCCCACCACCATTGTCCTCCTGTCGTTCAAAGCAAAGTTATCCCTGGCTAATAAAAGTTGCATAGTAATAATAATAATAATAATAATCGGGTAGATAACATTCAAGAAAGCTTTTTGCCTCAGATCCCTGTTGTAAGATATTATTCTGAGGTGATCGTCACCAATTCACTCACTAGCCTTTTGTAGACCAAATAGTGTAATTACTGTATATTCAACCACTCAGTGTGAAACCACAGCTGTATATACAGTACATGTATGTGTGTGTGATATAAACATCAACAATAACAGTAGTTTTATACACAGTAAACCTATGCATTTTGAAGGAAAGGTTTGTATAAATGGACAGGTTTTTGCTCTGAAGTGAAGATGAGGAATATTTCAAATTGTCCAAAGGAAAAGCATACACATTGGATTATTCCAGTCTGATTAAGTTAACCTGGGCAACATCATCTATTCCTTGTTAAATAATATTAAATTTTTATGCATTACAGAACACACATGAATGTATTTTGTTGAAATTGCCTATTTATAGCCTATTTAACTGTTCAGGCATAAGCAATTTATTTAATTGATTTGTTCATTCATTCGTCAAGCTGAACAGATATGCTTTAAGTTGCTCGTGACTGGAAGTTACCAAACCAGAAAAAGAAATCGACACAGGCAACTTAACTGTGTACTTTTTTGACAGCATATTAGATACTACTAGATTATTGTATTTATTTTAGTGTCTGAAAGCAGATTCGTATTCTGTACTTGAAAATGTCATTTCTAGCCAGAAATGTACTGAATTTGCTATAACAATATGTTTTCCATTTATCTATCCATGATCAAATCTCCCTAACCTGACAGCATCAGGTTCAAGGCAGATGTCAGTCCAGATACAGAGTTAGTTCTCAAAAAAAAAAAACTAGATGAGTGGGATGAAAGAAAAGGAAAACTGCATCATTGCCATTAAGCCACCTTCAAAATTGTAACTATAGTGAGCAAGGACAAGAAAATGGTTAGATTTACTATAAGTGGAATCTGATACGTTGATCTTCTTAGCATAAGCCAGTAATCTTCACAGTTGAGTTTATTTAACACACAGCATGTCAGTTTCATGTTTTACAGAAACCATTTTTTTTCCTGTCTTCAGTATATTATTGCTGTAGAATACATTTAATTGTTGCAAGTTTTGTCCGTAAGATGGTGGATGCAGTTCATCCTAAACTGCCAGCTCAGGAGGTCTTCTCTGATTTAATGGTTTTTTTTTTTTTTTTTTTCCCCCAGATATGGGTTATTTGTAAAAATATTTAGTCATTAAGCTTTCCTTTTCCATGTGTCACAGACTAAAGTAACTTTAAAGCAAGTAACATTTGTGATAGGTTGACAAAGCAAAAACTAATTGGGTCACTTTAATGTTGTTTTTCAAAGGATACACGCATTGGCTTTCCAGGTCAAGTAGCAGGAGTTGGGCCAGTGTGCTCTCCTTCCTCTTTAAACCAGCAATGAGGGATTTTTCTTGACATGCTACTTTGTGTGCTGCTAGAATATGGACGCTTTAAGTTAAAGTTGAGTAACACCAGCAATTGGATTATTCACAAAAGTGGAAACATTTTCCCTTCCATCTATTTTTATTTTCACTTCAGTTTAGTTTTCATTTTTAACTCTTTTAACTTTTAGTTTTGTTTTTATTCAGGTTAACAAAATGCTTTTTTTAGTTTGTGTTAATGATATATGATGATGTCTCCAATTGTGATCTGTCACATCCTCCAGTTGTTACATAATTATGGGGATGAAAAGCCCATAGAATTGTATATGGAAATCAATTATTTAACATAGGTGTTTTATTAAAATATTTTTTAATAAATGTAGGCTATTAGAACTGGACTGGATGGAGAAGCATAAGTAAATGTATAAGAATAGGTAGAAGAGCTCTGTAGAAAGGAAAGCAGTGAAAAAATCAAAGAATGCTACAGCTGTTTTGGAAATAACAAGGAGTAAAAGCTGATGACTCCCTTTCAGGTAAGAAGTATATTTTGTACTGTACCCTCGGAGACAGTTCAGAAAAAAGAAGTGTGTTGGAAGGAGAGACACTCACAGGGAAGAAGTCTTAAAAGAGAGTAGTTTGGGTTAGGTATCCTCCATTGACCCAAGAAACGATTTGTGGGGCCACACATGATTTTCAAAGGAGAATATACAGTATACAGTATGTCTGGGGACAACTTGTTAAAAAGTTTATACTGAACAGAGGTAAAATCCTCTTAAAATACCCAGCCCCAATTCCTCTAGTCCTTTAAATGGCCAGGATTGCAGGGAGAGAGCAAAAGTAACTGAACAAAACACATGATGCTGAGAGAAAATAAAAAAAATAAAATTGCTGTTATCCATTCAGGAGCTTAGTAGCACAAGGTAACTGATGCTTAATAATTAATTTGTACAATTTAATGAGTGTAGCAGCAGAAGAGAGACACACAACACAGCTACTTGGCTCCACATGTTATTTTGACTATTGTGTGACTATATGGCATAAATAAGCAAATAGTTTTGATAAGCATTGGCATCTATGGATATACTGCATGTTTATAATCTGTGGCTATATTCTAGCATTGCATGTTTGTATATCCAATTAGACAGTAATGTTAATGTAGTTATTTATTTAAATGTGAGATAAGGAGGTGGATGTTGTGCATCCTTGTCTGTGCCTTTACTGGTGTCATTATACAAATGTGTCAATTCAGGCGTTTTGCGTACTCATTTCTGCATCTCCTGTGGCTCTTTGTTATCATCTCCCTTAATAACAGTCCTTTTTACCTCCTTTTGATGGGGTGTGACACATCATGTATTTGAAAAGCATATTATTCAGTTCCTATGTTTTTTTTTTTGCCAGCATAGCTGCTAGTTCTTTCAGACCTTCATTGATTCCTACACCACCATCATAACTGAACATCAGAGAACACACACAGCACCTGTGCCAATGGATTGTTCACTTTTCCCACTAGTCTGTTTAATGTCTTTAATGTTACAGAAGGGGTTTTTCATGTGCATCAGGTTATGTTTATTTTTAACACATGCTTTCAAAGTTTAGAAGAGACTTCTTCATTTCTAATTGTTATTCTAATTGTTATTAGAGGCGGAGTGGTGGCTCTGAGGCTAGGGATCTGCACTGGCAATCAGAAGGTTGCCGGTTCGAATCCCGTAAAATGCCAAAAGGGACTCTACTCTGTTGGGCCCTTGAGCAAGGCCCTTAACCTGCAATTGCTAAGCGCTTTGAGTAGTGAGAAAAGCGCTATATTAATGCAAATAATAATAATAATAATTCATAAGTAATTATCCATAATAGTGAGAAGATTAGTATTAAACAAATTATAGTCTGTGCACATGACAGTTCTACTACTACTAGTTAAAAGGAGAAGCAGGGACATAGAATGATAATTTTATTTTTCTACATTTTCTTTTTGTGTTCGGTGGTGGTTTTTGTCAGTCATTTTCCAACCCGCTATATTATAACACAGGGTCACGGGGGTCTGCTGGAGCCAATCCCAGCCAACACAGGGTGCAAGGCAGGGACAAACGCCGGGCAGGGCGCCAGCCCGCCACAGGGCACACACCCAGCACACACTAGGGACATTTTAGGATCACCAGTGCACCTAACCTGCATGTCTTTGGACTATGGGAGGAAACCCACGCAGACACGGGGAGAACATGCAAACTCCATGCAGGGAGGACCTGGGAAGTGAACCCAGGTCTTCTTACTGTGAGGCAGCAGCGCTACGCACTGCATCACCATGCAGCCCAGTGGCTTTTGTGTTGCTTTTAATAATTATTCAGTTGGTTTTGTATTTTAATATATTAATGTTTTAGTTTTGGAAATTTTGGCTGGGGTACTTGATTTTCTGTAGATTGAAAGGAGTTTCTTGATGACCACCAGATCCCAAGTAAATTGATTAATGTGGTATGTTTTCTTGATTGAAGAGAACATTGTTACTGTATATGCCTATTCTGGCAAGATAGCATGTGAGTGAGAATGTACCTGGAGATGACTGCTAGGTGTCTCAAAGATCTTTCTGACTTGAATAGTCATTCAGTTTCTGCTTCACAATTGACAATATTCTTCAGTGCTGAGGAAGGATGTGTGATGGACTTTTGTTGTGAAATTTAAAAAGACTATCTCCCATTAAGTGCAATGTTATGCTTCAGCACACAGGCTGGGTAGTGAAGGATTTGACTGTCAATATTACAGGCAGTATCTCTTCACTCCATGAAACCTTTCATTTTAAAACATCTATAAATATTTTAGTAAGTTTTTTTTTGTTTATTGTTTTGCAGAATTATGGGTCTGAAGGTCTAAAATTAGTGGCGCACGAAGAAAGTGTTTCCTTTGGTCAGTCAGTTCTGAAACTGACATTTGATCCAGGCTTACCAGAATATGGACTTTTAACAGCAGAGTGCCAGTTGGATCATCCTTTTTATGTTAAAAGCAAAGGTATAATAAATTATCCATCCTTCTGTTTTTTATGTTTCTTGTTTTCATGTTCAGATTTGTAGGCTACCAGTGCTGCCTTCCATACCCACATTCACTTCACATCTTGTACTTCTGAAAACTGCTGTAACGTGTACTTTTTCTTTCTTTCTTTTTTGGCCAGGTTGGTCTTCCTTCTATCCAAGCCTGACTGTTGTTCAGCATGGAATCCCCTGTTACGAGATGCAGGTTGGAGACCTATGCCTACCTCCAGGACATCCAGATGCCATAAACTTTGATGACTCTGTTGTATTTGATACATTCAGGAGGTAAGGTGTAATGTTGGTATTTGTTTTAATTTGAGTTAAGTAGGTTATTATTTATTCATCTGTTTCTTGATAGAATCTCATTAAAGACAAATTGAAATACAGCTTTTTTGTTGATGACTTTTACTACTAATTTTACTTTCTGTTTGGATTGCAAGGTAAAAATATGTGTGCTATTCTAACAATCAGCATTTTATGTTAATAAAGCCTTCATATTGAACTGATTTGCAGAAGTTTTATACCCAAAAATGATTTTTTTTTAATATGTTACTTACCCCATGTAATTTGTTGTGGTGGCCAAGAAAATATTTTAATCTCATGTTTTCATGGAGGAAAGACATAACCAAGATTGAAACTGAATGGGACCCACTGGTGAAAAAAAATTCCATGATGAAAAAGAAAAAAATTTCTTGAGTAATGTGTGTCGCATAATGCACATGTCAGTTATCCAATCATGTACTCAGAACGTGCAAAATACATGTATTTTTTTGCAGGAAAACGCAGTGCAACAGATAAATGGAAAAGGCTTATTACCACAATACAATGTGTTTGAATTGAAGATCCACCTCTTCTACTCTTTAATTGGTCAAGAATCCTGTCTTTAATAGGAATAAATTCTGATACTAACTGCAACTCTGCAATGTTATGCCATTTTTTTATGTTTAAGCCTAAGACATTGTGGAGTTGTATTCCTTGTCTATAGTGTGGTCAGTCAGAGAGAATTGCTAATTAGACGGCCATAAACCTTGTTTGAACTAATCATACCATAGTCATTAAATAGAATTGTATTCATCCAAACATTATAAAAGTTTCATTGTACACCAAGTGCACAGCAAGAAAGCAGATCTTCATCCCAGCATGCATCAAAGGCACTACAGTTGTTGTATATCACAAGTAGAGGTGGGATGTTATGGAGAATGCATTTACAAATTAAAAACAGCTAATACGTTGTAGTCCATGAACCCTAGACAATTATACAATGGGACTTAATATTGTCTTCATGTGTTTTTGAACTTTATGTGGATATCGATTGAGTAAAAGCAACTAAACATGTCTGCACCATTTGATCAGTTAATAACTGATAATTGCTAAACTGAGACATTCTGCTTAATAACACACAAAATAGTGCAAGGATACATATCCTGGAAAAGGGTTTATTTTTCCTTATTGCCACAAATTGCCTCATTCTATTATGGAAAAGTATTTTATGATTCTTTTTTGTTTAATAACATAAGTCAATGGGTCTCAGTTGTAGTGCCTTCAGTTTATTGGATGTATCAGAAAATATTATCTAACCAAGTACTTTTCAGTATACAGTATTTGTGGGGTTCCTATCAGAGGCTAATATCTTTAGCAGGCAGTGTGGTGAGGTGGCTAAGTCTTTGGATCTTGGACTTCCACCTCTGAGGGTGTGGGTTCAAATCCCACTATTGACACTGTGTGACCTTGTGCAAGTCACGTGACCTGCCTGTGCTCCAACTGGAAAAAACAAAAGAAATGTTACCAGTTGTTATCTCAGGTGTTGTAAGTCACCTTGGATAAAGACATCAATCAAATAATAAGTGATATGATTTCACTGGAGCTGCTTACTCTTGAACAATTGTACACGAGTAAAAACATTCCTGGATTAGATCAGTTCATAATCAGTAGTAAGAAGGTGAAATTTTGAGTGTATTATTGTCACAATTAGATGTTTGTGATTTTTCACTTTTTTACATCATTCACTCAAGTATTTCTTTTTGTGTTTTTCATTAGTTACATGTTCAGACTTTTGGGGTTGTTTTTACTAGTGCTTGAAACTGAAGAAAATAACCACAGATACGATGTGTTGGAGGCCTCTTAAACATTTCGGGGTCCCCGTTTAAAGTCCACAGATGCAAATGTGTATGTAAGGAATTCTCGGAGAGCTATTGAGAGAGGGCATTCCCTTTCAAAGTAAGCAGATGTAAAGGATTTCAGAGAGCCACCATGTCCTGATGAAGACTTCTATCTGACCAATTTATGGTACCACCAAGCCCATCTGTGAAGCCTGTGTTTGCAGTTAGACTAATATATTTGCTGTGCTGATTGAAAACCCATAAGATACAAGGCATTTCATCTTTCATCATGAATCATCAGGCTACTTGTTAGCACCCTAACCTGTTAAAGTTTGAGTTTAAAAGCTATAGTGATGTTGCTGTGGCTTTTTTACATTATTTATTAAATTACACTAACAACATTTAAAAATAGGCTCTATTTTTACCAAAAGGCTAGAAGAAAAATAATTTTATTGAATTACCATATGTGAAACTGGAAAGTTTAACACATTATATTACAATTAATATTATTGAGTTTTTTTTTTTTTTTTTTGCCGACTCCTGTAACCCAATAATCGCCCCAGACTTCGACTCCACTGCTGTGCCTTTTTCAGGATATTGAGTTCTTAGATAGTCGTACAGTGTTTTTAATGAAATAATGTCTTTGGAAACACAAGCATGTGAATCACTAAGTATTTTTCTCTGCTAACCGTTTTAATTTTGTCTCTCTTCTCTCTGTCCTAGTTACGATTTTACTCCCTTGGATTCCTCAGCTGTATACGTGTTAAGCAGCATGGCTCGCCAGCGTCGGGCTTCCCTATCCAGCGGAGGTGCTGTCAGCCCGGACTTTGAACAATCAAGCAGAGACTTTGTGCCATCTGGAACAGCCCAGTCTTGTACTTTTTACAGTAAAGCTAACAAAGGTCACAACTCAGGGACAACAACATCTAACAAGTGCAAAAGACCAATGAATGCCTTCATGTTATTTGCTAAAAAATACAGAGTCGAATATACACAGATGTATCCAGGGAAGGACAACAGGTCAGTACCTCGCTGTGGAGTTTTTAATCTGAGGCTCTCTATAAAACTAAGTCTGGTTTCTGTGAAAAATACAAACCCAGCTCCAACTCGACTGTCTCCAGGTTGAAGTGGAGATGTGTAAATATTGTGCTTATTATTTTACACTACCCATAAATTAGGCTGGTGCTGTGAAGGATGTTTAAAGTTTGCATTCCATAAAAAGTTAAAAAGACATAAAAACTGTAAAATTTACGACAGCAGAGTCTCAAGTTTGTTAATCCAAAACAGAAGTGCTGTTTTGCTTCAGTGCCACCAGAGAATGTTGGATTTTATGTGATTGCTTTGGATTATTTTCCCTCTGAAGTACACGTCCTAAACCTGAAGTTGCTCGTGTTTCAGTGTTAGTGACAGACACGTAACCTGCAGGCCCAACTCGGTACGGTGGGGTACAAGCAACCGAGTGATTGTGGTAACACAGTGAGACAGCCATGAACATCGCAGCACAAGCCTCTGTTGACTCCTTTGTGCATCTTATCTGATATTTGCATAAAATTAATGGGTGTATTGTGCTAAAAGACTAATTCTGGAATAGCAAATACACAAACTGATACATTATTTTACTTGTAAATTGCATATGTTCCTGAAGACCAAAAAATGATGCAATGAAAACAATAAGCATTAGGCAAAAGGATGGGGTGTGAAGTCACAGGGCCTTTATGTGTCTTGAGTTGCATTCCTAAAGCGCAGCTGACTGCGTTGTGTTTGTAGCGCTGATTGTTTATACTTTGAATATTTTAGAGTTTTTGTGATCATGACTTCATACTGATAAAAGATCTATCTAGTCATGGCCTCGCCTTATGTTCAGAGATGATGTTAGGGTTGAAACTGAAATGGGCTTCTAATTTAGTCAGTTTAGAAAAGGATTGTGGTACACGTTTGTGATCCAGTGCATCTACTTTATTTAGTGTCCACATCAGCAGGTACAGAGAGAACCAATACAATACAACATCAGATAGAACCAATCAGGACAGTGAAATTAGCACTGCAGCTGTAAATGATTGAGTTTGTAAGTACAGGGTGAGCCAAAAAGAAGTACCACATTTCAAATGTTTATTCTACAAGAACGCTACAAAATAAAATACATTTCATAAAGGCACAAGAAATGGTATATAAAATAGATGTTTTTCTACTGTGTTTTAAAAATGATGTCTTCATGGTGGTGGCCATCATTAGTGGTACACTTTTTGAGACGATTTCTGAATGCTCGTATGTCTCGTTCAGCCATTTCAAGGGGAATAGCAGTGATTTTGTGGCGAACAGCCTCCTTGAGGACTTCTAGTTTTTGAGGTTGGTGTGTGTATATCTTCGACTTGAGATAACCCCACAAGAAGAAATCGCACAGTGCGACATCAGGCAAACGTTAAGGCCACCCGACATCGCTGCGCAGGAAGATCAGCTTCCCCGGAAACATCTCCTGCAAAACTTGCATGGATCTCCGCGCTGCATGAGCTGTTGCTCCATCCTGTTGAAGCCAAGCATCCACCAAATCCTTTTCTTCCAGTTGGGGCCACAAAAAGTTCTCTAGCATTTCATTGTAACATTCTGAAGTGACGGTGACCATTGCTCCCCCCTCCTGAAAAAAGTAAGGGCCTACAATGCCAAATTCTGCAGTGACGCACCAAACTGTAACACGCTTACTGTGCTGGGGTCTCTGGTAAAGTTCATGAATGTTGGTTTCAACCCAGTAGTGAAAATTTTGCTTATTTACACAACTATTCAAATGGAAATGTGCCTCATCGCAGCACATGACCATGGTATCTCAATGAATGGTTTGCAGAATATTCGCATACAACTCTCTTTGGCTCTCCCAGTCTCTCTCGGTGAGTTCCTGCGCTACCATCATTTTGTAAGGATGCAAATTAAAGTCCTCATGCAAAATCCTCCTCAAAGACATGTTGGAAATGCCTGAGGCAGAAGCATGTTTGCATGCTGAACATCTAGGAGACTGCAGAATTGATGCCCTTACAGCTTGGATGTTTTCAGGCGTTCGTACAGTCAGAGGACGGCCTGGAGATTTTCTGTTCAATGTTGTACCCGTCTGTCTAAATTTAGCCAACCACTGAAGAATTATTTTCCGATTTGGGATGTCACTGTTAATAGGAATGCTGAAGAGCGTTCAGAAGGCGTGTTGTGTAGTGATGAATTTGTTGTTTTTGAAGAATGCCTCGACAGTGAAAGTACGGTGCGCTCCGGACCAAGGCATGTTGCCGACTGAAAACTACAAGGGGTCGCCTATCAAAGGACCTTCCACCCCAACCCACTTGGCTGCTTCTACCTCGCACAATGACTTTGAGAAAATTGGTACTTCATTTTGGCTCACCCTGTATAAGAGAGTTAGCATTACAAGGGTCTCTGCACATCCAGCTGAGCCCTACCATGAAGCTTGAGCAGGCAAGTTGATGGACACATAAACGGCCCTGCTGTATGCTGCACTGTCACAGAGAAGAGGCTGAATCTTGGCTTTTGTCATTAATGGCACGTTAAACAGTTGCTAACATGAAACATGAGCTTCTGAGCGAGTCCTTGAGCAATTTGGGTGCATGTGGGGGGGCTTTACGTGATATTTCATCTCAAAGATGTGAGTGATGGGTAAGCATTTAGGGTCTCTGGTGTTTGTCACTGCCAACTGAAGAATAAGTTCAGCCCAGTGTGATCAACTTCAGAACATGCAGCACAAAACCCTCATTAGTATGCGGTAGATACAAAGCTGGATACTTAAGCGTGTAACCACCTTGGCAGGGGGGGGGGGTGCATGGAGGTACTAGTGGACCACAGCATGGGAGTGGAAGGAGCACACCTGAAGCTTCTCCTTTCTCTTGTGCTGCTGCTCTACTCTTGTGGCCATTTGTTCAGGAACCTGCACATCACTGCAGTGGGAGTCTGCTTCATTCAGTGGCGGTTTCACTGGAAATGTTTTTAAGAGATAAAACCAACTTTTGTGTCATTGGCACCCAAAAACAGGGATTTATGGTCATTGGCACTTTGTGATTCCACACAACTGAAGGTGGATCATGTTACTTGCACATTGTAATGTAGTCAAGTTCTTTATTTCACAAGTAACACTTGGCACCATCCTCACAATACCATTTAAAGAACCCGGGATATGGCGGTGTCTCCCCAGAGTCCAGGTGGGCTTGGACAGGCCGTGCTGTACTGCCTTCTAGGGCAACATTAACAGAACAGAAATGAACTGCAGAAAAATACAATAACAACAGTTCTGCTTTTAAAGCACATGTGATTGATTGACAGATGAAGACCCTTTGAGCCCCCTCACTGTACAGTAATAGTTCACATTCACGACTTGCATTGCATATGTGTCACATATTTGACTTGATTTGGGCGGCACAGTTAGTGCTACAGTTTCCTGAACTTGTCCATGTTCCACCAGGTTCTCCTTCAGTTTTCCTCACACACTCCCAGAGATGTGCAGATTAGTTTGGTGGCCGATTCCAAATTGGCTATGTGAGTTGGCCCTGTGATTGGCTGGCACCCGATCCAGGGCTGACCAGTGGCCCTCGACCATCCTCACGGATTAAGCAGCTATGGGGATGACCTGACTTGTGTGTTTCCTTCAGAACATCTTTGAAATGCATATCATCCTGATCAGTTGCGTAGCAGTATTGCAGTAATTGAAGTCTCGAACATTCCTGTTCAGCTCAGCTCAAGACAGGACAGTTAGATGGGAAAACCCTGACTCCAGACCAGGAGAAGCTGCACATCCAGTATGTGTGGAACTGAAGAAGTAGTGAGTGCAAGCAGCTAGGAGTGAGTGGCTACTAGAACGGCAGCAGAGACGGGCGGGAGACATTGCAGACTTTATCATTGGTTGCCAGTCATTCCGGATCAGATTCTCTGGGAAGCCAAGTGGAGGTTTCAGGCACATTTGGGAATTGATGCCCGCTGAACCACTCTGTGTTTTGTGCTGCAATGAGCCTTTTGCCTTGCATGTCTCATCCTACCATTTCTTTCACAGAGCCATAAGTGTGATTCTTGGAGATCGATGGAAGAAGATGAAAAATGAGGAGAGGCGAATGTACACGATGGAAGCTAAAGCCTTAGCAGAAGAGCAGAAGCGTCTCAATCCAGATTGCTGGAAAAGGAAAAGAACAAATTCCGTGAGTTGATGAGGAGTTCAAAAATTTTAATAACATTTCTTCCTTCTAGTGGCGGTTTATTTAAATTTAATGTAATAGTTTACATTAAGTTTAGAAGTGCAGTGGTAGCATTGCTGCCTCAGTCAGGAGACCAGGGTCCATGTCCAGCGTCCTCCCTGCATGGAGTTTGCTTGTTCTCCCTGTGGCTGCGTGGGTTTCATCCCACAGCCCAGACACACATGTTGAGTAAACTGGTGATGCTGAATTGGCCCATTTGTGTGTTTGCCCTGCGATGGACTGGCGCCACGTCCAGGGTTTATTCCTGCCTTGTGCCCTATGCTAGTTGGGATAGGCTCCAGCACCCCCCGTGACCCTGGTCTGGATTAAGCGGGTTAGACAATGACGTGACAGCAGTTTCCATGATTCAAGTCAGTATGTTGTCCGTCACACTCATGACTGCTCTTTCTCAAGTGTTGTCTTGTAGCAGCTTGCAGTGCCGGATGAAGTATCGATACGTGATGTTGTGTTTGGTGAAGAGTTGCCATCGTCTGCTGCCCTCTCCTTCAGGTCGGGGTTTTTTTTTTTTCCCCCATACCAAACATTTTTATCCAAATATTTCTTAGAGGAGTACTCCAACCAAAACTGGAATTTGTTTTATATGTTATCTGTCCCCATCCATGTAGAGTGTAGTGATGGCCAAGTAAAAAAAAAAATCTGTTCTCAAGTTTTCATTCACAGATGAGGTAACGGGAGTGTCTGATAGGATGGGAGCCTATGGTGACCAATGCTGGACCACAACAAACGATACAAAAAAGAAACTTGCGTTACTTGTGTCACGTAGTCCATGTGTCAGGTCATCTGGGAAACGCTCTTGTGAACTAAGGTGGACTCCTGAAAGTAATGTAAGGTTTGTCCTTCTATGGCACGTTTGTTTTGATGAAGATTTGGAGCGTGCCCCCAAGAGGAACGACATTTCCAAAGTGGATGAAACCACATAAACGAGCAACTGTAGGACAAAGAACACAAATCCAGAGAAAGAGAGAAAAAAAGCTGTAATCCATCTGCATGTCAGTAAACGGAGAGGTTTTACTACAGCAGTGTAACAACAAACACGACAGGCGCAACCTCTGCTGGCTTCTTATGTTCTATCTGTGAACAGCTGAGGCTTCCTAGTGACACTTTGATCCCATGACTGATGGGAATTGTAGTCCATTTCAGGTAACGCAGCTCCATCCTTAACTTTTAATCACAGGAAGCACACCGTAAGCCCCTGAATAAGCCACTACTGCGCTGGACTTGTGGCCGATGAATGAGGGGGTAGACGGCTCTTCAGTCCAAGTGCTCATTTGCAGCTGTGTCTGCTCCATTTTTGTTCCCAATAGTGTTTTCCAGAAATGGTTTATTCAGCAGTATTTTAGTAAAATGCATGAATTTGGAACATTGTGAGCATTCGCCTGGATGACTTGACGTGGATTATGTGCTGCGAGTTTTTTCAGGGGCTTTTGGTGTTATTTGCTGCTGTCTATTGTTGGTAACCACAGTCTTCAATTCTATCAGAAACGTTCTCCGTGTACTGTGTGGAAACGCAAGATTCCACATTTTTCTCAGCCAGCACTACAACTACAGGTGGCTAGTAACACGATTTGGGGGAGCCTTCCTTTAAAGGTCCACACTATTAGGCCAAACCTGCAGTCCTTTGCAATGTGATCTTCTGCATGTTGTAACAGCAGTTCAAGGGGATGCAGAGGTCCTAATCCAACCTGCTGGAGTTTCTCTGCACTTCCTTGGATTACCTGTTGCATTTGCCAGGCTGTGGTTACCCCTTCAGCATAGACCGCCTGGCACGGATTTCTCACTCCTGGTGATTTATGCTGATCACTCTGCAGTATTCCCTGCTCTGTGCCATGACTGTAATGACACAATCCAGCTTGGAGTCCACCTTGGCAGCGACATGAGCAACAGACCTGTTCAGGACACATCTGGCACGAGGTCAGGTGTCTTCATCACTGCTGGAGGAAACCCCATGTAGAAGCAGGGAGAACGTGCCACCTCCACACTGCTGCCGATTGACCGCCGGCTGCTGTATGTGTAGAGTGGCAGCGCTGACTGCTGTGGCGCTCTGCTTAATAGCTGCCGCCGCTGAGGTCACTTCACAGTGAGGCCTCTGCCTTCCTCATCCTCCATTGCCGGCACTCACTATTATGACTGTCAGTTGAAGGTTGGTCTGATTTGTGATAAGACGTGTCACACAGAAAAGCAGAAACACCCCTCACTTAAAAGAGGTTTATGATGTAGGCCTCGACAGAAAGGCTGCCTGTCCTGCCTCCCAGTTGATTGTGTCGTCACCTCAGTGGTGACCTAAGCAGTGAACACACCGGGGCCTCTCAGCTGAGGTGCAGTGGTGGACATTAGCCTGCTGCTGTTACTACAGATAGACACTAGAGGGCAGCAGTGGGTTTCTTTTGGCATCTGCTTTCTTGCCAGGCTGATTCGTGTCGTCTGTCTGCAGGCCGAGCTGAGATGTGACCTGCCTGACGTGCTAACGCCACTTCTCCTGTCATTCGCAGGGCTCACAACAGAATTAGGCGTCTGAGTTTACCTGCCATTGCAATCTGAACTGGATGAACGTGACGACACAGCGACTGCCTTCACAGTCTCCTATGAGGTGTTGTTGTGATGTTTTTTTTTTTTTTCTTTCCAGCTTTCTGTGATAAAAATCACAAAGTTTTGCTTTTATAGGCAAATACAAAAAAAAAAAAAAAAAAAAAAAACCAAGTTAGACTATCCATGTAACGTAGCCTCTTAACTATGCTTCAATATTTTCTTAATGACCGAGATGCCTTACTCTTCCAAAGTTTCTTTCAGGTAATTTCATGTATAGGCTTGAAAAACTGAAAACCCTGTGGTGCTAAAGTAGGGAGCAAAGGAGATGTACACAAATGTCTATTTTCAAATGTAAAAAAGGGGAATTGAAAATGCTTTATTACCGCCATCCTTTGAATTCTATTTGTATACTTCATATTGCACACGTGTAACTCAGTTCTATCTACCGTATGTCTGACAGACTGGGGAGGTAATGTAATATTAAATATGTATCTGTATTTCTCCCCACACATATACTTCTGTGGATGTCTATGTTGCCATATTATGTACCGTAGTCGAGGGGCGAGCACACGTGACGCCCGGGTGGACGGCCGCTCCGGGTCTTCTTGCACTTTATTCACTTCAGACATGTCTTCAATAAGAGTCCTCTTCTGAACGGCGGTGGTGCCACTGCTGCTTCAGTGTCCACTTATCTTCTCTGTGACGTTGTACAGGTCGCTGCCCCCGCAAAAACTCTTGCACAAAATGGTTGTGTATTAGAAAATAAAACTGTAAAACTGTAATGTGTTGCTTTGCTGCTGCTGCTTGTTTTTATTTATTAATGTAAACAGAGGGAAAGGTCACAAAGTTACCAACTGAACTGCACAAAGAAACAAAAAGACAGGTCAAGATTTGCACTTTATTCATTTCTTTAAAAATATTGACTTTAGAAATAGAAGATGAAAGGTAGAAGTCACTGCTCAGGACGGCGGCTGCCTGATGTCAAGCCAGACGTCACTTGTCAACTTCTGCAGTCTCACTGAATGACAGAGGTGGCCTTCTGCAGGATCTGAATCATTATGGGGTAGACTGGCGCAAACTCCTTCCCTTCTCTGGCACGCACGGACTGGACGTAGGCCTCCAGTGCCCCCCTGCAAAGCAAACACACAGACACGTGAGTGGGCACTGCGCTCCTCCTCAGCTGACGAAGAAGATGAACGTTGGAGGCTGGAAGGATGTGATCAGTGAGCACAGCACAAGGAGGCCCAAAGTGTCTTTGCTGCTACTGTCTGCCTGAGCGCTCACCAGATGAATGGGGCGTCACCAGTGCCACGGCTCTGGACAAGGCGGAGCAGAGAGATGAGGCCTGGTCCTGCACACTAAGCCCA
This sequence comes from Erpetoichthys calabaricus, assembly GCF_900747795.2. Classification (NCBI taxonomy): domain Eukaryota; kingdom Metazoa; phylum Chordata; class Cladistia; order Polypteriformes; family Polypteridae; genus Erpetoichthys; species Erpetoichthys calabaricus. The sequence goes on from NC_041394.2 coordinate 239,012,758, forward strand.
CCGCTCACCTGGGATCAGTTCAACCAAATGAATCCACACATAAAGGGACAAACCTCAACAAGATTTTGGAAAGCTCAAGTGAACAGGAACCCAGCAGCCTTCCTTGACTGAACTGCTTTATCAGCTCAGCGCTGGCCTCGAGTTCTGTGAAGTGGATTTCTCTGGGGGTGGCCGAGTGTACGAGCTGCTGGCACAAACTAGGAAACAGCAAAGGGTTTTTTTTTTTTTGAACCAGAGTGTTGCTGGGATAGGCTCAGGCCCCAAACTTACTTGACTAACTTGTTGTCCCTTTGGAGCCCACACTGCCTCTTGACATAATAACTTCAGTGGGGTGAGAAATGACCTGCCAACTTGGTGACCTGTTTGTCACATTAATGTGCTCTGGGAATTGTGGCCTCCCATTGTGAAATCTACCAGTGGGACAGGACTGGCCTGACATAACCTGGTGGCCTGATGTCACACTGACCTCATATCAACCATGGCATGTGAATGTGGCCATCTGGCCCACCTCAAGTTCACATCCCATTTAAAAGGCCAAGGGTAGCGAGTGCCCAGCTTAATGGAAACACTGTGGCCTTTGGCACTCCTGCCATGGAGCTCAGCAGTGTCCTAATCAAAACAAGGGAAAACACCACAACGTCCACCAGAACGTTTAGCTGACAAACAGCAGGCAAAAGGACAATCATTCCCCAACCACAGGCTTCAAGCGCTAAGGTCCAGCTTACCTTCAGTGCCCCCCAAAACACCAAATCTACTGTAGAATAAATGTCCACCACTGCGAGCCGTTACACAGTAATGAAAGTCGTGTACAGGAGGCTTATGTGAACTGGAAGGAGGAAGAAGAAGAAGAGGAGGAGGAGAAAGAAGCCCTAAATGAACAGCGGCCTGGTGCTATCGTCCCTCACCCCGGTGTACCCCAGTGAGCTGCTCCTCCATTTCCATTTGTCTTGTCCCGCTCCCCCTGGCGTATGGCGGTGTGACAGAGTGGCGTCGTCCTTAATGCTAGTGCCACGTACTCACAGGACCGCTGTACTGTGCAGACGTGTCACCATGTGTGGCCCCTAACATTGCCCCAGTAATGTGAGATGCAGCTCTGTGACACCAGTGCCACTTGAACCACCTGATAAAGGCTGGACACGTCTACGATGCATTCTCATTGGGGGATGGAGCAGGCTGCCACTGTGCCCAGCAGGCACATTTTAAGTGCCCTACCCCCCCACTGCGCTCTCAAACGTGACCAAGGAGGGGCCATTGGGGACACAAGTCACTCTTTTTGGGCCATCATGGCAGGTGTTTGCAAGTTGAGTTTTTCACAAACTTGACAGCACGCATGGCGGCTGAGAGCGCGGCTCATCACTCAAGTCTCGTTTTTCAGGCTTCACGTTCCTCCAACTTCTCTGCTGCCTTTTCTAACTGAATGGTAAAGCAGCCTGGTGACTTTCCTTTATCCTACTGTTAACGGAGCACTTCAGCATGTGCTGCTGCCTGTCCCAGTCCCAGGATCAAATCCCCATCAACCCCTGTGCTACTATGAGGCCAAGGATACCACAAATGGTTCATTTCAAGACGAGTCTACGCAGACAACACATTTCCTGTATCCATACAATCCAGCTGAGCTCACTCAGGCAGTGTCCCCTTGAGAAAGGAGGCAGAGGTACTCTGTAAGGGGTCCCATCTCAGGACCACCAACAGTTGTAGGATGTGACGGTAAAAAGTGAAGCTTCAGTGATAAACTCGGAGAGAGGCAGGGAGACATGGAGTCCCCTGTTTGTATCAGACACCTGCAAGGACCACATGGCTGGGTGTGAAGACAGGACAGACCCCCTAAGGAGAGGGTGGGTCACATGGAGCAGGTGAAGAAGGCAGTGGAGAGAAAAAAAAATTGAAAAGCTTCTTCCTAACTCCTTCCTAAAGCCATTCGTCACTCTTCATGCAAACTCAGAGACGCTGGCCAGTCAGCATTGGGGTCTGTAAACAAACACAAGTTGTGAGCAGGGATGTCAAAGGCCCACCACAGACAGGCTGACAGGAGTGAGTGGCCCTCCGCTGGCTCTTTGCTCAGTTTAGGTGTGTGACACACGGGCCACACTTCTGTCAGCCGCACGTCACTTCATTTATCTTCATGTAAGTTCAGCCTGAAGGCCTCATTTTTTCGCCCGCAGTGTTCTAGCAGAGATCAGAAGAGGTGGCCTTTGGCAGGGGAACCTGCTGGGAACTGTGAAGTGACAAAGTCACTGGTGCAGTCTGAGCTGTGACTTTGTGTGCCTGACTCATGGCCACCATTCACATGACTGACTCACTCTTTTTAGTGGCAAGCAGCAGCTTAAAGATGGGCAGCTGGCTGGGCCTTGTGGGGGGGCTCCACCGTGGTCTGCCAATTCAGTGGAGGTCTAGCAGCTGTTTACAGGTGACTTGTCAGTGCAAGTCGATGCCACAGAGGTTGAGAGTGCACTGTCAGTATCTGCTGCTGCTGCCCCAAGTAGTCATGGGAAGGCTGCCACTGGTGATGGTAAGGGGGACCTGTAGGTGACAGCAGCACTAAGCACCATGATTAGTCAGCAGGACTACTTCGCCTCAAAACTTCTGATTCCCTCACCTGGAAAACCTCTGGCTGTCCTTACCAGATCATTAGAGAGCAGCAGCCAGGGCAAAACTACAAGATGAAGTGCAGTGTGGTGGGCCGAGAGTGGGAAGGGGAGAAGAGACAACATCACAGAGAGGAAAAGAACAAAATAAAGTTCTATGTAGGGTGCCGCCTGGGCTGTTTCAGTGGGTACGCCCTCCGATTTGGGGAATTGAAAGAGTGTGACCCAGTCTGGCATCTTCAGGGTGAGTGAGGGAGTGAGTAAAGTAACACTGATGTGAACCCACAGTTACATAACCCCCACATGTCTTACAAGACCTGGACAGGTGGATGAACACCATGATCATTGGGGTCTCCTCTCGCCCAGTGGGTGACAGCTGTCTGTCTAGTTGAGTCACACAGATTAATGAATAAAGTGTGAGTTCAGAAAGAGGAGGGGACCCTGCTGGCTTGACACTATGAGTCCAGATGGTAGTGTGCCGTTTCTTTCAGCCATTTTTGCCCCCGTTTCATAGCTGACTGCTGTTTTGACACTTGTGGATGAACTGCTCAGGTCCAGCGAGATACCCATTCCACAAGGACGCCTACCAGTCTGCTGGGCTGAGACGCATGTGAAAGAACAAATCAGACTGGTGTGGTCACCTCACCTCAAGGTGGGCTCTGATCTCCAAGCACAAGCCTGACCTCCAGGTAAGCAAAGCCTCTTCAGTACTGTCGAGCGTTTAAAACGTTTCATAAGTGGGCTTGTGATCAACTAAAAGAAGGTGCAGTGTGGATGGGGCAACTGGCTGAAAACCATGAGCAGAGTTATGGTGGAAGAACATCTGTGTGCTGTTCAAAGATGAAATGCAATGTCAGTAAATGGAAAGTACTACATGTGGGAAGAAGAAATGTTAGATCTGATTACACAATGGGAGGTCTGAAAATCAAAAGTACATCTGATGAGAAAGTTTTAGGAGGCGTAGTGGACACTAAGCCATCAACTCCTCAGCAGTGTTCTGAAGCCATTAACAAGGCTAACAGAATGTTCGGTTATGCACAAGAAACAGTTTGGTGCGGTGGTGGGATCACAATTCAGGTGATGACGTATCAATGTTCTGAAGTGTGTGCAGTACTGGAAGACAGGAAGGAATGAAGGAGCTCTGAGGTCAGCCCTGGCACAGGTTGGTTCTGTTATATCAAAGTGAAGGGCTAGCCAGGACGTGCGTGATGAAGGCGTGTGAGCCAACAACACGGTGGGTGGAAGGTCCGTGTGGCAGACAGATGGGTGGTGACATTAGAGATAGAAATGGAAAAGCAAGAGGGGCATAAAATAGAGCACAAGTGTGATACAGGCGAGGAACATGGAAGTGGAAAGAGGAAGACACGCTACAAATATAAAATAATATTGGGATTTAGCAATGTTGCTTTCTGGGGTGAGTTTCCAAGTGAAAGTATGTACACTTGGGCATGTGTGTAACAAAGGACTGAAATGACACTACGTACGTATTTATTGTCTCCTCCCTGCCTCATTCCTGTGTGTCAGTCGAGTCACAAGCTGCCATCTTTCTAGTGGGCTTCATGCAGCACACTGTGGACAGACAGCTTCTCAGCTACCCTGACATTGCACAGAAGCCTGAAAGTCCCCAGAATAGATGCAGAAGTGACTGTAGGACCCGAGTCACGTGCCGATACGCTGCATGGTTACTACCTACAAGGATACCAGAGATACCAAAGTGTTGAGAGGCTATTATTAGACAGGAGCCAGCCGAGATACTGTGAAAGTTTTAAAGGACCGTAAATTCAAACACTCCTCTGTGACCTTCAGCATCTTGAAGCCAAGCTTACACCATGTTTCTGGCACCAAGTCATCGATGCTGTCCCTGATCGGCAGATTGAGGAACTGATAATGAGTGTCAGGCAGGCGGCTGTGACACAATGTGCAGGTGACATTGCTAAAGGGGCACTGCATTTAGCAGTTCCAGATTCAAGATGGGTCAGTGCGTTCTATCAACGGGGCATGCTTGACACAATCATCCATACAGCACTGTTTATGGCACAGATCAGCTATGGCCACCCCACAAAGGTCCCTTATGTAGTGGCCTGACACAACTAATCCTAGCCCTCCTGATGTACTGTTTGGGGGTGTGCAGAGATGCAGTGCACTTAGAGGTTTACAGCATCATGGGAGCGAAGCCACTGCGTTGTGACTGTAGACTAGCTGTACGAGATGCAACACATGCCACTTTTAAGTAAGCAAGTCTTCTCAGACACAGCCACCTGTCTGAAGACCCCAGCAGGTACCAGTGCACAGGCCAGAAGTTAGCAGTCACGGAGGAGGAACCCATCAGGAACATGATGTGAGATGCATAAAGCCGATTATGTCAGCAAATACTCTAAACTGTGATTTCAAATTCAAAGCACCACTCCTATAGCGTATCTGATCATCTTTCATGCGTGCAGCCATTTGAGCTTTAGCTCTTTTCCTTCCTAGTGTCCAGTACATCAAACAGGGGGACGGCCGTCACAGTGCCAGGCTGCTGGCAGAGCTTTGTAAGAAACTGATGGAGGTCATTAAAAGTGAGTGCCCTGGAGAAATACTCAAAAAACTACGATTCCAGAGCGGAGGAAAACAGACGCCTCACCTGATAATTTATCACACACACGTAGCTCAAGCGGCCTTCATAAACTGAAAAATAAAAACAAAAAACATGGCCATCCAGACGGTCTGTTCTTAAAGTCCTCAAGTAGAACTTTCTGTTTTTCAGCTCCTAAAGACAAAAAGAAAAGCCAACATGGCTGAACCGTGCAGCCCTTCTTGGTCTGAATGTAGCACTGGTGACATTTATCTCATGAATCTGACATATTCAGGGTAACTACTCTGAGGCTAGGGATCTGCACTGGCAATCACAAGGTTGCCGGTTCGAATCCCGTAAATGCCAATAGGGACTCTGCTCTGTTAGGCCCTTAACCTGCAATTGCTGAGCGCTTTGAGTTGTGAGAAAAGCGCTATATAAATGCAAAGAATTACTATTACTATTACTCCAAAGATTATAGGTGACGTGGTATCGCCAATAGCATCAAGTGGTCTCTGCTTATCTTCATCATGGCAAAACAGAAACTAACATTTACAAGAAGACTGAGAGATTTGAGTTTTCATTTTTTCAAAACAATGCACCTTTTCTGCGGCCTCTAACAGAATTAACCAACAATGGTAACGGGCATTTCCCTCTTTTTGCATTAGTTAAAAAACCAACATGACCTTGGCACAGGCTTAGGCAACAGCCTGACGGACATACAAAAACACTCACGAAGGCCATGATGGTAGGCTTCCTCTGCTCACGGTAAATAGACACTTGCAAAGCAGACAACCAGCACTCCCTCTAAGGCACAAACAACTTCATGAAAGTAGGAATAAGATGTCTGCAGGGACTCCGTCTCTGAGGCTACCTAACCAGGCTAAGAGAGACCCTCTTCACTGAAGAAAGACAAAGTGCTAAATCCGGAAGATATGGGCGCCAGGCGATCAGCTCAACTGAATAATCAAAGAGAAGAAATCTGACAGAAGTGTGCCGTCCTAGTTAAGAAGTCGACTGATCTCTGATTTTCTGCAGCCATGTTTAAGATGGCTAAAAAGAACGTCCGTCTATCTGTTCAAGTCCTGAAAAACTTCTGTAGCTGCAAAGAGAGCTCAATACAAGGCACAAGATACTGAGACCTGAAACAAACAAACTACTTGGGAAGCCAGAAAGTCCAAATAGAGGATCACCTCCCAAAAGTGCAGGCACTACCTTATCACGGCAGAGCGAAAAGCTGACATTTAAACCATTTTCCAGCTCTATTATTTATTTGGTTGCAGCTTTGTACACTATGTATTGCATGGGGGCCCCCAGCTCCGGGTTGTTAGATGTCCACACACATAGGTGCTGTCTACTGGGGATCAAAAGAGTCACCGGTCCCCAGTCCTGAAGCAATGCAATAGAAATGTCAATATGATAAAAACGAGTTGAAAAAATTCCTAGTGGCTATGTCGGAGTCTCTACAAGTCACTTTGGCTGCAATCACCCTGCAGTTAAAAGTAGATTGGAATATATCCAAGTTTTTGTTCTGCAAGTGGCACATATCAGAAAATGAGTGTATCGCTGTCTATCCTAAATCTGCAAAATGAATACAAATGAACTCCTCAGTCAGAACCAACCTAACTGACAACCAAGGACGGCTGCTACATGCCGAATGCAGACTTTAAATTGTTTATATTTCTGGACGTCTCCAAATTCATTAGCTCGCAAGTGTGTAGAGATGCTTTGAGTAGGATCATCATTGTCATACCTGGATATAGAAAATCTGAGGATGCGAGAGATGAACCCGAACTGGCGGGAACGAGATGTGGATGAGCTTAATGCAAGTTCACGCTTTGACAATTCAGACCACTCCTGTTTAATTACAGCAATGCCTGACTGCAAGACTCGCTCGGAAAAATACACTTTTTTGAGTTGTGACCTTGCAGAAAACAAGTTGAAATTGTACTGCATGGTTGCCCTGTAAGTGCTATATATTAAGTATGGAGATACTTGTTCCCTGTTTAATCCACCACAGTAAATGGTAGTTTACGGTGATTACATAATCAGCATCTTATCATGCAACCCCATGAATCATAAAGATATACAGTTAGGTCCATAAATATTTGGACAGAGACAACTTTTTTCTAATTTTGGTTCTGTGCATTACCACAATGCATTTTAAATGAAACAACTCAGATGCAGTTGAAGTGCAGACTTTCAGCTTTAATTCAGTGGGGTGAACAAAACGATTGCATAAAAATGTGAGGCATTTTTTTAAGACCATCCCTTCATTTCAGGGGCTCAAAAGTAATTGGACAAATTGACTCAAAGGCTATTTCATGGGTAGGTTTGGGCAAGTCCGTCATTATGTCATTATCAATTAAGCAGATAAAAGGCCAGGAGTTGATTTGAGGTGTGGTGGTTGCATGTGGAAGATTTTGCTGTGAACAGACAACATGCGGTCAAAGGAGCTCTCCATGCAGGTGAAAGAAGCCATCCTTAAGCTGCGAAAACAGAAAAAACCCATCCGAGAAACTGCTACAATATTACAAGTGGCAAAATCTACAGTTTGGTACATCCTGAGAAAGAAAGCAAGCACTGGTGAACTCAGCAACGCAAAAAGACCTGGACGTCCACGGAAGACAACAGCGGTGGATGATCGCAGAATCATTTCCATGGTGAAGAGAAACCCCTTCACAACAGCCAACCAAGTGAACAACACTCTCCAGGGGGTAGACGTATCGATATCCAAGTCTACCATAAAGAGAAGACTGCATGAAAGTAAATACAGAGGGTGCACTGCAAGGTGCAAGCCACTCATAAGCCTCAAGAATAGAAAGGCTAGATTGGACTTTGCTAAAGAACATCTAAATAATCCAGCACAAGTCTGGAAAAACATTCTTTGGACAGATGAAACCAAGATCAACCTCTACCAGAATGATGGCAAGAAAAAAGTATGAAGAAGGTGTGGAACAGCTCATTATCCAAAGCATACCACATCATCTGTAAAACACGGTGGAGGCAGTGTGATGGCTTGGGTGTGCATGGCTGCCAGTGGCACTGGGACACTAGTGTTTATTGATGATGTGACACAGGACAGAAGCAGCCGAATGAATTCTGAGGTGTTCAGAGACATACTGTCTGCTCAAATCCAGCTAAATGCAGTCAAATTGATTGGGCGGCGTTTCATGATACAGATGGACAATGACCCAAAACATACAGCCAAAGCAACCCAGGAGTTTATTAAAGCAAAGAAGTGGAAAATTCATGAATGGCCAAGTCAGTCACCTGATCTTAACCCAATTGAGCATGCATTTCACTTGTTGAAGACTAAACTTCAGACAGAAAGGCCCACAAACAAACAGCAACTGAAAGCCGCTGCAGTAAAGGCCTGGCAGAGCATTAAAAAGGAGGAAACCCAGCATCTGGTGATGTCCATGAGGTCAAGACTTCAGGCTGTCATTGCCAGCAAAGGGTTTTGAACCAAGTATTAGAAATGAACATTTTATTTCCAGTTATTTAATTTGTCCAATTACTTTTGAGCCCCTGAAATGAAGGGATTGTGTTCAAAAAAATGCTTTAGTTGCCTCACATTTTTATGCAATCGTTTTGTTCACCCCACTGAATTAAAGCTGAAAGTCTGCACTTCAACTGCATCTGAGTTGTTTCATTTAAAATTCATTGTGGTAACGTACAGAACCAAAATTAGTAAAAAGTTGTCTCTGTCCAAATATTTATGGACCTAACTGTAAATTACGCTGAGGTGTCTGAAAAACAATTGACTGCCCGAAAATAATCACAAAATGTAATAAAATCAAATGATTATCTTTAAACTTTCACCCATGATTCCCATTTACTGATACTCATTAACATAGGCATATAATGCAGTATCAGCATCCTATCAGTCTAAGAAATAATTTTTTTTTTTTTTTTTTTTTTTGGAGAATCAGAAGTGAAGAGTGTAATCAGCCAAGTCATAAATGGGAATGAACATTGGAGGACAATATTTTGTGCAGCAGTAGAACAAGTTGTACTGATAGCCAATCAAAAGAAAGCAATACAGCCGAAGAGACTTACAGATCTATTGTCATATTGACCGTTTAAGTTTATTTTGTCACGTCTGTATCTCCTAGGCCAGGTTGATAATTATTTTTGTTACATTACATAGGACTACAGTCCTATCTGCATCAAATGCTCTACAGGATAATCTGGTGTGATCTGACAGTATGGTGTAAATTTGCCTGTACAGTGGTACCTCTGGTCATGACCATAATTCGTTCCAAAACTCTGGACACGACCCAAACATAATTTCCCCATAAGATTGTATGTAAATACAATTAATCCATTCCAGACTGTACGAACTGTATGTAAATATATATTTTTTAAGCACAAAAATAGTTAATAATACCATAGAATGCACAGCGTAATAGTAAAGTAAATGTAAAAACATTGCATAACACTGAGAAAACCTTGAACAACAGAGAAAACTAACATTGTAAGAGTTTGCGCTATAGTGCTGTAGCAGTGCTACTAAATAAGAACTGCATCTCCCAGCAGTCCTTTCAGGGGCTGCTGGGGTCAAAGGTGATCAAAGGTAGTTAAAAGGAGGGCAGAGGGCAAAAGGAGAAAAGTTTGTTTTGTTTGGTGCGTTGTGTGTTGCGTTTATCTGTCGTGCTGCCTGCTATTGTTGGAACTTTAATTAATCATTGTGTCCTGGACTGTATTCGTTTGTTGGAGTCTGGATCACTGTCTACCTGTGCACTGAGGACTGCGTTTGGATTCAGTGGTTTTCCGGAAGAGGGAGCGCTCCTGAACCATCCATCCGATTTCATCCTTTCAGTAACTACCGGCAGGACTGTGTTTACTGTCATCCTTTCAACATACAGATCGCTGGACTTAACTTTGTCACTTCACATTTCATCCGGTTTGGTTTCATGGACTTTGCTGTGTGGTGTTTGTGTGTGTGTATATATGTTAAATGTAATATCGCCGAAGGGGTCAGGGGTGGTATTACTGTCTTCATTTAGTTAATTGTGTTTCATTATACTCTTAATTGTTTGCTTTCCCAGTGTGCTTTATTGGTCTTGTCGTGAGTGTGTGTGGGTCGATCCAAGGCTGGGGACGTTCCTGGGATCTCTTGTATTAAAATAAATAAATCACCGTCAGCTACAGCGCTACCAACCGCTCGCTAAAAACACTTTTTTTTTAATGAGTTTTAAACACGGAAAAAAAATTAAATGTCACTTCTCTTGTGAAACTTTTCAAACCATCCTCTACTGGCTTTAAATTCCTCACCTTCGCCACTCGAAGAAGGATTTTTTTTCAGCAAATCACCATGAATCTTCCTGGCTTTCTCACATATGATTGCCTTGCTTACGCTATCCCCTGCAAGTTTCTTCTCGTTCAACCACACTAGCAACAGTTTTTCCACTTCTTCCAGCACTTGAGGCCTGTGCTTGGTTAACATTGTAACTCCTTTTGCAACATTAGCTGCTTTGTTAGGCCCAGTATATGCAAAAAATGAAAATGGGAAATCATTGGCGCGTATGAACGTGCGCAGGGAAACTGGCCGCCCGTGTTTTTGTTCGCCACCAGAGCGTGTGGTCGTGAACGGATGCAAAATTTTGGCAAACTTTTTGATCGCAACCCGATTTGTACATGTTCGGAAACGTTCATGACCAGGGGTTCTACTGTATTTAAATACTAATATATAGTTAAATAAATATGAGTATTTCTTGAACCTATCCTGAGGACCAAAGAGGTGGCCATTAATTCAAAACTCTCCATATATTTTACTTTAATCACATAAAATCAGTACAAATGCAGCCAGAAATGAGCAGATGACTGAGGGATTACACAATAGGAATGCAGATCGGAACAAATATTTTGCAAAATTTCATGTAATTTACATACTGTAAATGTATTTGTTTTTACCTAGTGTTATGTTCATATGATTGGTAAAATAAATTTTAAGAAATGAAAAATGAACATTTAATCCAAAGGCCACACAACAAATGTAGATTTCCCTTGATATGTGCTCTACATTTGTTGTGTGGCCTTTGGATTAAATGTTCGGCAGGAGAGAGGAACACCAGTGACAAGTATGCTCGGCATATTTTCACAAGAGGGCTCAGACGTTTGTTATTTGTCTGCCTCTTTGTGTGTACATTTTGGACAAAATCTCACAGATTATTTTGTCACTGGCAACTGACAGTATTCAAAAAAAAAAAAAAACCTAACTACAACAGATAAATATAGTATAAATCTCTAAAATAATCGTGTCTAAACAAAGATACCTCAAAAACTGTACCAAAACATTCACACAGGAAACGTGCCAAAACTTCCCAGATTTATTAATAATAAGTTGATGCCCCTTTGCCCTCAGAACTGCCTGGCTCTGGCAGTGTAATGGAGTCGAGTGCGTTTCCATTGCTTTAATGCTGGTGGGTATGTGAAGACTGCTGCCAATCAGATGCACCATTTCAAGTCAGCAGTGTAGCCGTCTGCAAGCGAGCCCTTTCAGCCATACACACGAGGCTAGGAAAGGCCCGGAATAGGAGGCGTGTCATAAGAGTGACCTCACAGAGAAGGAATGGACTCGTAGGAGTCTAATCTGAAACAAGTCGACCTGCCACATTCAAAACCAATTCAATCTTTAGTCTTGGCCATTCACTTTACACTCTGTTAGTGGTTGCCAACCTGCCTTAAAAATAAATCTGCCCATGACACAGCGTTACTGACCGAGTACTGAATTATACTGCTCTAGATAAGCGAGGCTGGACAATGGATGGACGGATATCTGTTTTAACATTATATTATTACATTACCTTATTTTCTACGGGACACAGGATGGCTGCCAGATACAACCGAAAATGGTGATGTTTTGGTCAGGTGGCAAGTTGTTTTCCTTACGTTTGTAACTCTCAAAGTTAACCGAGTCTGTAAGGTGATTAATTGCTCTCTGGCTGTCGTGGCGTATGTTTCCTATCTATTTTCTTTGTCTAGTCTGAGCAGTCTGCTTGCTGTCCTCCTGTAATAAGAACCTCATGTGGAACTAATGGAGAGTGACTTCAGTGACTATTTCAAAAGAGCCTCCACAAAGACAGTAGGTCGAGCTGTAGCCACACGGTGGACAGTTTTTCGGAAGGTGTCTCCAGGGAGCAGCTCCTTGGGGCAGCACAAGTATCTGGTAGGATGGATAGACGGAGATGATCACCATAACTGTTTAACACCCACTGAGTGTGTCAAATGTACTGATTTGTTTTCACATTCGAGAGTCAAGAAGGATCCATTTGTTGTTCTTCTTGAACTCAATACATTTTTCTTTGAGACTTAGAATTTTTTGTAAGACTTTGAATCAGAAAGTAAATTTTAGTTAATACTTTCATTTTGAAAGTATGTTTTGTTTAAAGACTGTTTTAATACAATCCTCTGTTTTACCGTGGGTGCTGCCATTTTGTCTAGGGGTTGTCAATACAGGTTTTCTCATGTTGCCGCCGTGTGACTGCAGTTTGTTGGGACGTGTGGCGTCACTGGTCCCTTTTTGTAAAAAATGGTAAAAATCCCCCCCCGTGGGTGAAAAAAGGCCCTTTGCATTACTTACTGTCAGTCAGTTCAGTGTCAGGCTGCTTCTGTTTAGACTAACGATTACTTCATTACCCCTAAAAAGACTTTCTCGTTGTTCTGAGCTTTCTGGTTCCACCCCAAACTCCCCCCCTCATTGCACCTGTGACTTATCGTCTGCATTGCCCTTTTGCCTTCATCTCCTGGCAAATTTCTAATTCTCACAACAATCCTGTCCTTATTAGTAATACCTTCTTCTGTGTTACAACACAGCATATATAGTATATAAAAACTGCTTAAAGTTAGGCGTAACCAATGTTCTAGAACCTATTGCCAGATAACAAAATATGATTATCATATCAAAGCCAATAACATCATTTGCAAATCTGATTAATTTATTTGAACTTTTAATTTTTTGTATTTGCTAGAGTTGAAGGAGATCTGGAAGACAGTTATAATTACAAAGTGAGAACATACAATAGAGTCAAATATCAGTCAGTAGTGACTGATTAAATAATTAGTTCTAGGAACTAAAGATGAAGAGTGACCCAATCAGTCGCCTCAAGGTATCACGAGGCAGGCTGCTGACAGAACAGCCACAGGCAAGGTGCAAAGATCACAAGGATCAGGGCCGACAGACTGTCACTTAATGTAATCGAGTGATGCAAAGCAGAGAAAGCTTCCCCATTTCTTAGTCCATCCTCAGAAGATATGGACAATGTTATACTGTTCTTACGACAAGTGATTTATAAACACCTGCCTTCTGCACAGACATCACACTCTGCATGATCTGCCAGGAATGAATGCTCTGAGCACTGCCTGCCATTTTTTTCTGTACCTCCTTCATTGCTTGGATTAAAGGATAACGCTGGTATTCTTCAAGTCAAAGTTATTTCTTTACAAACATACTACGTATATATGCATTTGCCATATGAAATTGTGCTCCAAAGTAAAGGGCTTTCTATAAATTAACAAAAATATCTTGCTCTCCAGCTTCACTAGGTCACATGTTTTTGGCCTGCACCAAATTAACATCATTCTGGACCAAAATCTTTAAATGCCTCTCAGACAGCCTTGGGGTCACACTCCCTCCTACACTGGTGCAGTCTATGGGACACGGAGGAACAGCTTAAAAATGTACTAAATACATCCATTTTTTAAGCTAATACAGTGGTCGAGTATTCATCTGCATCTTGCAATTATACATCCATTGTAAAACAGTTTATATATGTTATTTTTAAACAAATATGCCAATATTATGAGATTCAGCCATTTTAAAAGATCAGACGTGTGCAATAGCTCAGTATTTTGTCTTCCTGCTCAACAACCTCTCACCCTGGGTGCTGGTTTCCTCCCAACAGACCAAAGCACAGTAAACTTTTCATGCCACATGGCCGGTTTTGTTTCGAGTGGCCTCTGTATTTACATTAGAGCAAAGAGAAAACGTATCCTTAACAAAAGAAAAATTATAATAAGAAACATTTACAAAATGTCGTCTATCATTAACTATCTTGACCTGTGAAGTAGTTTGATTAAGGCCAAAGGCAATGGCTTTTTACCTTCTTCACTATAAAAGTGCAACATAACATTACCGTGTTTAAAAAAGTGTTTCTAAAAGTGAACGTCTTGAGGTAATTGCAAACTCTGACACTGGCCCGTGTGCATCTCATGTTTACATTACCTTTCATTTCTTGGTACGCTGGTGTTTGCATTCTCTTTTCTTTTAATGTGGGCACAGTAGGCACACTAACAGCTGTGTCATGAAAGAGCAACTGTGTCTTTCCTTTCTTTGCCTCCACAACTCAAAACTATTGCAATACTTAAATCATTTGTTATGAAAATCCATGCAGAGTACTAACATTTTCAATGTAGTATCTTTTGGAACTAGTAAGCCCGTGATTCGCTAGCGAATCGGAAATCCAAGAATGACAATCAGTTTCTGTTCCGTCCGATATCTGGATGGATGAGATATAATGGAGGGTGGGTGCGTCTGGGGAAATGTCATTTAACTACATAAGCATATCTGTAGTAAAGTGGTCTCGTTTTGTGGAGACGTGATCCCGTTGCCTGTGCCGACACCGACTGCTGGCAGAGTTCTGCACAGCAAGTTCAGTTTACAGGTTGTGGTGTTCGTGTGCCAGCCACTGAGTGTGGGAAGCCACTGGGTTAGAGTCTGTGACCGTTATGTGATCTATATTACTGGCACAGTGGATTAGAGCAAGTGTAGCTTGCAGGTTGTGTTGTTTGGGCACCACCTACTGACTCTGGGAAGCCGCTGTGTTTGACTTTGGGGCGGGCGCCACGGCGCATTACGCTGTGTTATTTGGGCGCCACCTGTTGTCTTCGCTGACACCGACTGCTTGAACAGGTTGTGTTGTTTGGGGGCCACTTACTGACTCTGGGAAGCCGCTGCGTCTGACAGTGGGGCGAGCGCCACAGCGCTATATGCGCCTTGGTGGGAAGCCGCTGCGTAAAGACATATCATGGAAGGTATATGCGGTGGTGTGGGCAGTCGCGTCCGGGCGGCCGTACAACCCGGCGTGCACGCTTTACCCCAGGTGTAGTTCACAGGTCGTAGTCTCGTTTCTGTGTTTTGTTTGGCTTGAGCCGTGACTCCTTTCGCAAGCGCGCTGTAGGCGCGCGTGTTGTCACAGCATGGACCTGTGGGGATTCCGTCCGTACTGTAATACAACCTTCGAATCCTCTCGTTTCTTTTTTTGCTCTGTAGCGGGCGGTAGTGCACGTGCACCTCGATGTGCCCAGCGCCCTGCGTCCATATCCAGTTTACAACCTTCGGTTAGTAAGATGGATGCATTTCTATGCATATATTATCTAATTATATCTGTTAGAGTTTATTCATTCTAACAGATGGCTTACAATAAACATTACAACTACGGCATAGCTTTGTATTTATGCAAGGCTCATCAAATACAAAAACACAAAATGATTCTTGTTCTCAGGATATTGATGATATACCAGTATGAAAGATATTGTATGCATCTACTGTACCAGCTTTTTCAGGTAACAAATAAGTGTTGGTGGTATGACTATCCTCTGTCTCCCTAGCCCTGTCAAGACAAACCGACAAAGGACCGAGACTCACATCTGTACAGGTATTACCTGCTTCCACTGAAGAAGATGGAGATGTGTGCTAAATGGCAGGTGAACTTTGACCACTGTGAAGCAGACATATCTGAATGTTTCAAGGTTATCTCCCTTCTTGGACTGTAACTCATCTAGAGTGCATGCATCTGACAATCCACAGGTTACTCTTTCTTTGTCTTTCATGGAAAACCCTCCAAGATTAGAGACAAACAAAAACAAAAAATCTGTCACAGTTTAAACTCCGAGATAAACAATTTTATTTAAAACCGATACTAAAGAATAGGAAATCTTATCTTATGTTGTTTCTGGTCCTCATTCTTACAAGCTGAAGGGCAGGATGGAATAAATTTAAATCTGAGAGACTGACACAGTTAGTTAACCCGTCCACTCTTTTCTTGTACATAGGCGAACATAGTTGTGTACATTTCTGAAGTAATTTTGCTGATACAGTTTTGAAATACTGTATGAATATACGCAAGTAAGTCAGTTCCAGGCCAAGTCATGCATTTGAAGCTGTTATACCAGAATCAATATGGATCATCTGCAGTTCCCCCTTGCCATTACTTTACAAGAGGATTGATTATCTGTACACAGGACCGATAACGCATTGTCCCAAAACTCTACTGGCTTACCTCTGGACATTTTAGCAAACTGTAACGAGGCTTTCTAAATTCTAGTGCAGATAACAGTGTTGCATGTTCTGCTGTTGAACCTTCCAGTGAATACTGTATATGTACAGCTCTCAGCCCTGAATATCTTATTATGATTGGCTGCAGGTACTTACCTCAGCTGACCCGGCATTTCAGATTGTTCTAAATGCTTGTATTTTTTATTTTTTTAACAGACTGTTCTTTATTCTTCACATTGTTTACAGCCCACCAAAGTCAAGAATCAAAGCGGCAAAGGCCACATGTAAAGACTAAGAGTACTGCTCTGTTTTATGTGTGCAAATCATTGCAATAGAAGTACACAATATTTTTAAGAAACAAATGGAGGCAGATTGTTTGAATGTTTGGGGTTAGACAAAAAGTGTTGCTAATCAAAAAAGTTACAGCATATACTGCAAAAACCGACACACAGAGTAACTCTCTCGTATCCATCTTTACATTTTAAACTGCTTATGTTTAAAGGAAAACTAACAATTTTGCTTTTGCTTTAAACATATAATTCTTGCCTGTTATACAAACTGCAAAGAACAGAGCACTCTATTTTGTAAGCCACTTGCCATTAAATCTGTAAGCCATTAAAACAGACATGTCTAAGAAGCAAGTTAAGATTTGAAAACCTTAAACTCTTGTATTGATTGAGCTCCATAGACACAGAAAGATGGCATAAAATAAAGATCACTAGAACCATGACAAACGCCACTGCTCTTGTGGTGGTAACATAACCTCCGTGCAGAAAAACAACTCACACTTCACATTTGGAAGGAAAAAAGAAAAGGAGTACAAAGAGAATGAATTAATTTTGTCAGAATGCAGGCACTCTCTGCTGATGAGAGTCTAGTATGACCTACTGGGGAGTGACAAGCCAAACACAGCGACAAACAAAGTTTAAGCCAAGGAAAACACTTGGCTCTATGATATCTTTGTGTTCTTCTAACATTAATAAATTATTGACAAAAAGCAGCCATAGCCAGATTGCTGTTGCAGATTGGAATTTTTAAACATGAAATTGGATAAGCCATTTTGAAAAAGCAGTATGTGCTTATTGACAAAGCATATAGACAATTGCTCGAGTAATATAGAGGCTGGGCAAAAAGATCTCCTTTGTGGAAGGAGTAACACCGCTCAGCCAGTCATTTACAGCACACTCCAGCTAAGATCTTTATTTCACACAATAGTTGGAAAAACCATCCCTGGACTATTAAATTCATCTGCATGACTACTTATTAGACAGCAAGTTATGTGCAGGATTTACAGAAAGAACAGCAGCAAGGACAAAGTGTCCCAGCTCTCCAGAGGCTGAGGATCAGGTCAGTTTTAAACAAATCAGAATAGTCAGGCAATCAGATGCTATAACCAGCTGGACAGGAAAGGGACAAAGGAAAGCAGATACTGTAGTTACCGAGCAGAAAGAAGGCAGAAAGGGAGATGCACAATTACTGCCAAAGAAAATACGAATGATCAGAAACCAAAACAAATGTTGTTCTGTTTATAAGGCTTCTTGTCACATACAGTGGTGTGCGAAAGCAAGTGCACCTCATGAAAATGACTGCCTTTTTTACATTTATGGGAATATTTGATCACTGATGATAACAGTGATGGAATAAGGTGATCTATTAATAATAACACTGAAAAAAAAATCACATTTTGCATTCACCTGTACTTTTAAAATCAACAAAAATTTAATTTCCTCTATGAAAGGTCAGTACATCTGCACCTTTATCATTGTAGCAAATGTCTAAACCAGAATTAGATGCACCCAGACAGATACAAATGATTGGAACATCATTGGAGAGTACTTTGGAGGGTTCATCAGTTGTGATAGCAGTTCAGGTATGTGACTACATCACTCCAAGCCTTAGAAGGTAGGTTATTGGTACCTGTGGTCTGGGAAGGGGTTAAAGGCCATTTCTAAGTAAGATACAGGCCATTACTGCACTGCCTGAAGTAACGTCTGCAAATAGAGAAAATTCCAAACCACAAGCAATGCAACCAATGCAACCCATCTAATTCAACCTAAGGACTTCACAGAAGGTGCTGCAGGACGTCTACAAGAACCCCAGGCAAGTTTGACCTAAGTCATTTGCTAAATGGAAACGTCAGCCTTCTGAAAGTGACCAAACAACTATGGCCTACATGCAAGGAAGAAGCATCTGTTCTCAAAAAAAGAATTATGACACAAAACTGAAGTTTTCCAGAAACCACCCAATGAAGAATGGGGACAGCGAAATAGTACACCCTGGATGGATGTGATGTCAGATGTTGTGTTTGACTAAAAGTAACACATACCAACTGCAAAGCATATATATACAATACAATAATGGCGGTGCCCGTGCAGACTGCGGCTTACAGAGCTCCTGAGTCCGCTGTGTTTAGTGTTAATCTTTGTTCATCTTTGTCAACTAGTATAAGTAAAAAAGTAGATTTAAGTGATAGTAGTACACAGACATACATTTACGAGCAGGAAATCCTGCTCGATTTCCGAAGAAACTGCGCCGAAATATCCAGTGACAGAGACGCTCTGCAGCCTTTGCTTACTTCGGCAGCCTGAGAAGCTGAGCTGGTGAAAACGCAAGTGCAGTGATCGGAAGCAGAAAACTAGGTAAACACGGCGGTGTTAGCACAAGGCTAAAAACTAACCCAACCAGACCTGCGATACCATCTATTCTGCTTGTGAACGTCCGATCACTGGACAACAAGCTGGATTATATAAAGCTGCAGTGGGAAATGAGAGACTGTTGCATCTTTATTTGTACTGAGACATGGCTCCAAGAAAACATTGCAGACTCGGCCATCCAGCTAGACGGACTGACCATCTTCCGAGCGGACAGAGACGCCTCTTTGTCCGGTAAGACCCACGGTGGGGGGGGGGACTGTGTGTTTATGTGAACAGAGAGTGGTGTATGAACGCGGTCTCAGTTCCGTGACACTGCTCCCCGCTGATAGAGGTTTTATCAGTAAGGTGTCGGCCTTTCTACCTGCCGAGGGAATACAGTTGCGTGCTGGTGGTTGCCGTCTACCACCCGCCTAGCGCAAATGCTAACCAGGCACTAGCGGAACTCTACGAGATCATCAGCAAACTGCAAATGACGTACCCCGAGGCATTTTTAATTATTGCTGGAGACTTCAATCATGCCAACTTGAAGTCATTTCTCCCAAAATTCTCCCAGAATGTGAACTTTGCCACTAGAGGGGGAAGCTGTCTGGACAATGTTTACACGAGCGCTACAAGGCCCTACCCTACCCCTACCTCGGCTGTTCAGATCATATCAGCGTTTTTATGAACCCTGCATACAAGTTCCTGCTGAAGCGCACTAAACCAGCCCGCAAGAACTTCAGAGTGTGGCAGGTTGGTGCTGTTTCAGCTCTCCAAGACTGCTTCGAATTGACAGACTGGGACATTTTCAGAGAGGCTGCTATGGATGGTGACTCCATCAATCTGGAGGAGTACACAGACTCTGTGACTGGCTACATCTCCAAATGCATAGAGGATGTTACTGTTACCAAGGATGTTACCACAAGAGCCAACCAAAAGCCCTGGATGACAAGAGAAGTGCACAAGCTGCTCAAGATCAGAAATGCAGCCTTTAGATCTGGAGACAAGGCCGCCCTCAGGGTGACCAGAGCCAACCTGTCTATAAGGAGAGCTAAGTGGGCATACGCACAGAGGATTAACAAACACTTCAGCAGCACCAGAGACACACGTCGTATGTGGCAGGGCGTTCAGACAATTACAAACTACAAGCCCAACCCACACAGCAGCAATGGTGATACCTCCCTTCCAGATGAGCTGAACAACTTCTTCGCACGGTTTGAGGCGCAGAACAAAGAGCCTGCGAGAAAAGCAACACCTCCCTCCACTGACCAGGCACTCTGTCTCTCCATAACTAACGTGAGGAGGACTCTATCCAGAGTCAATCCACGCAAAGCTGCAGGACCTGACAACATACCTGGTCATGTGGTCAAAGAATGTGCCAGTCAACTGGCTGGTGTCCTCAGACATCTTCAACACATCTCTGAGCCAGTCGTCAGTCCCAGCATGCTTCAAGTCGACCACCATCATACCAGTGCCGAAGAAGTCATCAGTGACATGCCTGAATGACTACCGACCAGTTGCCCTCACGCCAATCATAATGAACTGCTTTGAAAGGTTAGTCATGTCACACATAAAGACTAATCTCCCTGCCTCCCTTGACCCTCTTCAGTTTGCATACCGCTCAAACAGGTCAACTGAGGATGCCATATGCTCTGCCCTTCACCTCTCCCTGACACATCTGGATAAAAAAGACAACATATATCAGGATGCTATTCATAGACTTTAGCTCTGCCTTCAACACAATCATCCCACCAAAGCTGGTTGTAAAACTGAGCAGGTTGGGCCTGAACAGCACCCTCTGCATTTGGATCCTGGACTTCTTGACAGAGAGGCCCCAGTCAGTTCGGATGGGCTGCAGCACTTCCAGCATCATCACACTGAGCACTGGAGCACCACAGGGCTGTGTGCTTAGTCCACTGCTGTTCACGCTGCTGACTCACAACTGCACAGCCACGCACAACACCAACCACATCATCATGTTTGCGGATGATACGACGGTGCTGGGACTGATAAGTAGGAATGATGAAACAGCATACAGAGATGAGGTGGAACGGCTGTCTGCATGGTGTGAAGACAACAATCTATCTCTCAATGTCGACAAGACAAAAGAGATAAAACTCATTGTTAATGCCACTTTTCTCTTCCAATTTTTCATATTATTAAAGTGAGACACTATATCTGGTTTTGAACTCTGTAAGGAAAACACACACACACATACACATATACATAAACACATATATATACACACATATACACACATACACAGAAACACATATATATACATAAACACATATATATACACATATACACACATACACATATATTGTATATACATACACAGACACACATGTCTATATGTAGGAGACTGATAGATAATTACAAGAAATTCCCACAAGAAGTTATTTTTGCCAAAAATGGCAATTATAGCTTTTGAAGTTACAGTTAAACTTATTTTTTTGACATGTATAACACGTTTGTTGAATAAAAGATTACAAAGAGTAATTTGTTCATTTCGATAACGTTTTACCTATTAACATTGTTGAAATGACAATCAAATATGTTGAAGAATATACACCTTTACATTGGATGCACTTAATGTTTCACAGTACTGTATATCATTAGCAGCTACATTTAGCGACACCTTTATTATTTTTATTCATAACTCAAATACTGTTTTGCTGAATTAAATTCAGTTTTTCAAATAATACATACACATTCCCAAGACCAAATGTTACAATTGTCTAAGACCCAAAGGACAGCAAGCCCAACCTTCCCATGTTTCTATTGTTGGTGTTCAGCGAGACATATGTCGTGTTCCTGGTTGGTGACAATCACTACGTCTTTTCTTTTAACGGACTGTCTAATTGAACAGACATTTCAATCAAACACTAGCAAGACGTTTACTAGAATTATGACAATTAATTAACTTGCAGTCTCATTTGAGAATTCCTTACAATATGCAGTTATTAGTGTTTATTCATCCAGGATTAAATTAATGGCAAAGTTTTACCTATTACACTGTGATCTAAGACAACTTTCTTTTCTTTTTTTTTTTTAACTGGTATAAAGTTGTTGTTCTACTTTTTTGGCAAATAAACTGCAGAGATTTCTTTAGAGAATAAGGGCACAGGTCCTTAGCAATGCAAGGCTTTATAGTAGACCATTCTACAATGGCAACCCTTGAAGATGTCACAAACATATTGACTTCATATGAGAAAACCATGAATGAATATTAAACAAATAAATACATACAGACATGCAAAAATAATAATGAGAACAATGCTAGAATTGTCTGATCAATCTCAACAACTTTATACTTTTCCTAAAGGAGAGGATGAAGGTCATAGCGAAAAAAAAAAACTCCTCATTCATTCAGCAAGTACACTGTGGCACACCTCCACATCGACGTGAAGATACTTTACAGCTGGAATTCCA
This sequence comes from Erpetoichthys calabaricus, assembly GCF_900747795.2. Classification (NCBI taxonomy): domain Eukaryota; kingdom Metazoa; phylum Chordata; class Cladistia; order Polypteriformes; family Polypteridae; genus Erpetoichthys; species Erpetoichthys calabaricus. Next base: position 239,035,246 of record NC_041394.2, read on the forward strand.
ACTTTCCATTTTACTGGGGAGATGATTAGTATCAACTAGACTGTAGTTGAGGAAGAATCACAGTAGGCTGTAGAGGAGATGATTCAGAACTAAACAGCAAGATGAACTAGAGGAACTTTGAAATGGCTGACTCCAGTAATCACTTAGTCACTTCTAGCTAAAGCTTATTACCATTATCATTCTTTGGTAGATTACCTGTATGAGGGGTGACTCACAAAAAAATAATGCTATGACTGCCAAAAAGTTACATTTACAAGCAGTTTAATAAAAAACAGCAGAACATTAGGACTGAGTGATCAGTTTATAAGCAAGCCATTATGACCAGCACTGCTATGGTGGGATATCTCATGGAACTGCCAATGTCAACCAATGAGCTTCAATAGCCCAACTAGCAAAGGTAAAGTGGGACATCTAACTAGGCCACACGTGTCACCTGAGTTGATATTGATAATTACAAGTCACATTCTTTTGGAATATACTGTATGTCAAAAAAGATTCTTTGCCTACTGAAGGGTGAATGACCTCTCTACTAAATGTCCTTACTGATCACAACTATGGATCTCCATCCGCAAGTCTTACTATTCTTCTGTGAGATGTGTCTGTCATCCTGTATTTCTGGGCAACTTTTCCTTATAACAGGACACACGGAGAGAACTGCTGAAAAAGGTAGTAAGTGGTCTTGACCCTGCAGAACAACAACTGACTGAATCAGTTTCATTCCAAGTAGTCCTTAGTCGCTGAACGACGCACATCATTCTCAGTACCTCTCTAGAGGGATTTGCTGTGCTTCCTTGATAAATTTCCTTCATTTTGCCTAATATATGGTGCTGGATGTGTTTGAAATGCCATGTCCTGGTATGTCAACTTATTCGGATGACACTCTTAACTTATATGAAGGATGTTACAAGTATTTTTAATTCTTATAAAACATTTGTTTCTTTAAATTGCACATTGCTAAATAGATTTTTGTTTCAGTTATCTGATATTCCTTTTACAGATATGTGGTATTGTGGACAAAGCAAAATAATAATAATAATAATAAAAATGAAGTTTGTTTTCATACATAGTTTGTTTGGAGCAGTTGTTCCGACCTTTGAAGTCTGGTTTGTTTAGACAGATATGAACATGACAATAATGTTCTGGTACAGACCAAGACAATTTTAAAATGGTGGTCTCAGCTTGGTACTACACAGACTCTGGTGGTTCATGTGAGGTATGAGTGTAATCAAACAAAGAACCAATCTAATTACAGGAAATATTGTGCAGTATGGGTAAGCTTTGTGCATGCTGTGGTAGTCATACTGTGCCGAAGCTGCCAGTAATTAGGTAGTCTCAGTATAGAAATGAATGCACACATACATGCATACAGTAAGTAACACACAATTCACATAAAACAGTTCGCACAAGTCAATCACATAAACCTAACGCATGATTCAGACTCTGATTGCCCCTCTCTCTGTTTTATAATTGTCTTGCAGTTGACCCTGTTTAAAAAAGGTGCAAAGGCACTTGTGGACAAGTTGATCAAACCACATGGAGAAATAATGAGAAATGAATAGCAGTACCCTTTGTGGTCAACGATGAAACGCTCCCATCTTACACTTTAAGAGGCATCCTCTCAGTATTATTGCTCTTTGTTGGAATTTGGGGGCACATTAACTTTGATACAATATAATAATTGTTAATCAAATATTGCAAAATGAACACTACTACACATATTTACAGGCCTAAACACAGTAGACATGTGATCTGAGAAGCTGAAGAGAAGATATGGTCATATAGTAGACTACCTGAGAGTAAAATGCAACACGATCAGATGAAAGTCACCTGGTACGTCTACTGCCTCAGTGACACTGAAGCACATCAATGCATGCTCTTAGTATAACTTGCCACCTTCTACAGAGTCACCAGGTGAAGCATTGTCCTTTCTCTAGTATGCAAAGTAGCATATAAATATCATGTACTCATTGTGACCACTGAGCTGTGTCTGGTAAACAAACCACAAAAACGTCTGCAAATGCTGCTGTTGACTCTCCATCATGATTTTAATTGGCAAGAAACTGTTTCTGCTTAATGAAAGAAGTCCATGACATACCCACAGTGTTTATTGTTATGTTTTGGTTTGCTTGAAAGTTTGCAGGGTGAAAGGCAACCAAACTAAAGTAACTAACTGAAACAATGAATCTAATCATCTTCTGACACAACACAAGTAAAAAGGACTGTGACAGTGAAAAACATCTTTAAGTTGATTTCATACAAATGGGATACTAGATTTTTGCATTCTACAGGTATGTTAATCTATTTGAGCAGTTGGAAAAATGCCACAAACAGACATCAGCTGACATGGACCATGCAATCTGTGCTTGTACTGTATATGTGCCTACCGCGCAACTATACACTGCATCTGTATTTGTTGACATATCTTTTTCATGAAGTATTTTTTAGTTTGATAAAATCTGAATGATTTTCAGGAAGCCAAAGAATATAAATAAATCTAATAAAATTTTTCTATAAAAAAAAAAACAAAGAAAATGGCAGTGGTTTCCTCATTTCAAAGTATGTCTTTACCTAGTGTGTTATAAAGCAATTTGCAAAAAAATTCGCCAATAAAAATGCATATTACAAACTTTACATTCATTACATGACATAGCACCTAGATAAAAATTCCAATTTCTTCCCTAAAACTAATCAATCCAGAACATTCTTTAGATGCTTTAACAGCCTCATTTATTTGAAAAATAAATTGACTTGCGTAAGCAACTTTCATCAATCAAACAAAGCTATTTGCACTACTTGTGCCCAGGAGATTCCATTCACAATAACACAACTTTGTTAATATTATCCAGTAAACCTTTTTTTTTTTTTTAATAAGACAGATACTTTACCTTATAAGAAGCAGTCGATCTTTCTCAGAAGGATGATCATCAAGCCATTGGGAGTAGCGGGCAATGGACCATTCTGCTCTCTGGGATTAATATATTAAAATAACACAAGACTTAGGGTAAAGTAGTCAGTTGTCAAAACATGCAAGGACACACACGTTAACTAAGATTATGAAAATGCAAAAAGTTAACAACAAGGCAGAAAAGCATGTTTTACTATTTATTTTTAATTTTTCTCTAATTCAAATCTTTATTGGTTTTATAGCTTACATTACAAAAAAATGAATAATAAGTCATCCAACAATATCATACCATCATCTATTATTCAAATCAAATTGTTTAATTTTTAGTTTCCCAACTAATTTCAGGTTACAAGAGTCCATGCTGGAAATTATGGTGAGACAAAAAAGAACAAAGTTAAATAAAAGTCCCCCTGTTTTTCTCGGGCTGCCTTAATTGCACACTTACCCACTTCAAAGGTCACAGAAAGCACAGCTTATCCCACAAGAAGATATGAACATAAGAGGTTTGACAAGTGAGAGGAGGACATTAAGTCCAACAAGCCATCCCAAAATCTTGTCCAGATCCTTTCTCACTTCCCATCCTTGAAATGTTTCTCCTGCCAGTTGAGACTTTGCCAGGAAATCAGCTCGTGACTACAGACTCAGCTAAAACTTGAGCACAAGGCAGCTTTAAACTCTCCGTTGAGCTCAATTCTCTGGAATCTCCTTCATGGGCTGGAGTGTTTCTAGTTTTGCTACTGGGACACTAGGTGGGAGATCCATCTATGGGGCTTGTTGTTCCTGCAGCCTTGAGGCGTCTATTGCTGTTAAAAGGCCATACTTTCAGGCAGTGCCCATGAAGTCTGATCTGTTGAAGTTTGGTTGAATACCCTGCCATACCTTCATGGTAACCGGCATACTTTGTAAAGGGGAACTGCTTGCTGCCAGCTTGTCCATACTGTCTGTGAAAACAGTTAGACGAGCCCTGGTATCTGTCATGTCAGGAGACTGGTCTCTGATAATCAGGAGTGGGGCATTTTGGGATACCAACTACTTTATACTCTATACCCTCTGTGAACTATGGCAAATTCCTGTAACACAGGACACTTTTAGACATTTGTATGGCTCCATGCTATGATGCAGAGTTTAGTGTATCTCAAACATGGATGTTTTACCAGATACTAACCCCCCATGCAGAAGCATTGCTCTAAACTGATTGCTTGGATTTTGGAATAATTTCTGGCACAAACGTCACTTGTTCTGAATGAAACTGGACCACTACAGCTATTGCTTTTGTTCCAGAGTGCACATTCTTTTCCTTATTTTCATGAATGTATCTATGTACCAAATTTCAGAAACTAACACTGGGCACAAAGCAGAAACCAAACTTGGACTGAACCGTGGGTCATTGCAGAGCGCACTCACTTCTGAAAAAAGAGATGGCACAGGAGTACTTGAAGAAAAGCCCACGCATACACGGAGAGAGCATGCAATCTAAACAAACAGAATACCAATAACAACATTTCTAATTCTGTGAGGTAGCAGATCTAACCAAAGCATCACCATGCCCGCCTTCATTAATGCACAGTTCTCTTATTACGTCTCTAGTTCATGTACTTTGTTTAATTCTTTTTCCACATTGTCTTCATACTGGTTAAGGTTACAAAAAGATGGAGTCTAGCCCTGCAAAAACAGATGTAAATGGAGCAACTCCTTGAATGGGATGGCAGTGCATTGCAGGACACTTTAAAGCACACTCACTCAAACACAATTTATAAGAAAAATAAATGGAAACTTCTACTTACAATGTGTCTTAAAATTTACACCATACCATGCCACACTACTGGAACATCATAGTAGCTAAATAAATAGATAAAAAACATATTTTACATTACCTGATGTGGAGATTTCAATTCCATTGGAGCCCGAGTGAAAAGGAAGTGCAAGATGGTACTGTATGGAATAATGTCCCCAATTGTCTGGCTCCCAGCTATGTGTTCACTAGTCTGGAAAAGCATTGGTCTAAAACGAGAAAAAACACACAGACGCCCACATTTCTGTAAGTATGTGTTTTTTAATACCCACCATAGTACCCTCTTTATAAAAGCTGTACTTGAATTGTTACATCTGAACACTTTCAAAGACAGAATAAAGCAGCAGATATAATCTCTGAAGCTGACCATGTTACCACCCAAGCATACGGGCAAGTGAAGTAGCACGAGTGAAAGCAGTGCAGTGAAAAGGCCAAATGACTAGGAATGGCACTCTCAATCATGAAATACCTTTACTTCTGAACATTACACTACTCACACTTTAATCTTCTTCTACTGTGTTTCCCTGAAAATAACACCTACTCTGAAAATAAGCCCTAGTCAAGATTTATAAGCCCAAGGCCAGGTTTATACTTCATGCAATGCAATGCGTGTGCCCAAAACATCCATTAAATTCCGAGGACACCTTACCACAATATCTCTGAAAAGGATGTTTAATGATTACATCCATCAATCCAGGGATGCGTCCATTCCAGCAAGCATTGGCGCAAGACAGAAACAAAATCTCTGGATGGGGCATCAGCTCATCACAAGGTGAACACAAGCACTCACATACACTGGCGTCATTGTAGCTTCACCAAATGCCCAAACCTTCATGTCTTTGGATGGAAAACTGAGCACACTGTGGAAACCCAGCAGGAACACATGCAAACTCCAGGCAGAGAATACCAGCGACGTGACTCCCTGCGAGACAGCAGCGCTACCACCGTGCCATCCCCATGTGTGTAATTATTAACAGTATTCATTATTTAAACAAAGTTAACGATTTATCTGTAAAATGTAACATACATATTTTAATGCATTTCATCATGAAAGTGATATCAAGTATAATTCTAAGAATTCTAAATGTGCAGAGAGCTGGAATATCATAAATGTAATTAATGTGTTCTGTGTGGCGATGCTGCTGTCAGGTCAGGAGGAAGCCCCAGAAGCGCGTAGTGATTTAACAACTGGGTCAGTTTTAAGATGACGTTTACGATGGTCTGCTTTAATGATAAAGTAAACTACGAGGTCAAAGTGGACATTTCAAGTTTAAAGCCGAAATTTTCACTTTACAGTGATCCCTCGCTATATAGCGCTTCGCCTTTCGCGGCTTCACTCTATCGCGGATTTTATATGTAAGCATATTTAAATATATATCGCGGATTTTTTGCTGGTTCGTGGATTTCTGAGGACAATGGGTCTTTTAATTTCTGGTACATGCTTCCTCAGTTGGTTTGCCCAGTTGATTTCATACAAGGGACGCTATTGGCAGATGGCTGAGAAGCTACCCAGCTTACTTTCTCTCTCTCTCTCTTGCGCTGACTTTCTGTGATCTTGACATAGGGGGTGTGAGCAAGGGGGCTGTTCGCACACCTAGACGATACGGATGCTCATCTAAAAATGCTGAAAGATTATCTTCAAGTTGCTATCGTTTGTGCAGCTGCTTTCTGAAACGACATGCTGCACGGTGCTTCGCATACTTAAAAGCTCGAAGGGCACGTATTGATTTGTGCTTGAAAAACAAACTCTGTCTCTCTCTCTCTATCTCTCTTTATCTGCTCCTGACGGAGGGGGTGTGAGCTGCCGCCTTCAACAGCTTTGTGCCGCGGTGCTTCGCATACTTAAAAGCCAAACAGAGAGAAATGCAAACAAATCAATAGGGCTATCTCTGTGACAGCCTGTGCTCCTGACACGCACTCCTTTGAAGAGGAAGATATGTTTGCATTCTTTTAATTGTGAGACAGAACTGTCATCTCTGTCTTGTCATGGAGCACAGTTTAAACTTTTGAAAAAGAGACAAATGTTTGTTTGCAGTGTTTGAATAACGTTCCTGTCTCTCTACAACCTCCTGTGTTTCTGCGCAAATCTGTGACCCAAGCATGACAATATAAAAATAACCATATAAACATATGGTTTCTACTTCGCGGATTTTCTTATTTCGCGGGAGGCTCTGGAACGCAACCCCCGCGATGGAGGAGGGATTACTGTAATCACAAAAATAGATATTTTTATTATGTCCTTATTTTTTTTCTCTGTGGCTCAAATACGTTGCTGTACATTCTGATGGTATTGTAAGGTACAAAAAAAAAAAAGACAACACAGAAGACGGTATGTGAGACTTTTAAGATGTATCGTGTCATTACTTTGGGGAATATGCGACACTTGAATATAAAAGCACCACAAATGCATTTGTATGTCGGCATTTTGCTTCACTAAATCGAACCATTCATCAAACATTTCAAAGCGTGCACATCGACCCTGTAGGATCCTAAAAGCGACTGGAGTAGCAAGAAATTCAGGGTTTGAACGTGGAGAGTTATGACGATACTCCAGAAGAAGATGACATGATTATGTTTGAATAAATGTATATTTTTGTACATGAAGAAATATAAGACATGCCCTGAAAATAAGCCCTAGTGCATCTAATGGAGTAAAAATTAATATAAGACCTGGTCTTATTTTCAGGGAAACACGGTATATAAAAAGTGGATTATAATGCAGTACCACAACACTCACACCTTTCCAAAGCTCTGTAATGAAAAGCAACTTCCTATTTGTAATCCACACAGCTAACTAGACATATAGAACATGCAAGTAAAGTATGTACTGTATACATGTACAGTACATATGTGTACAACTGTCTTACAGAGACAGTGAAGACTATGAGTGGAGGGTTTGAAAACACTTTTCCATGACAATCTGTAATTTTTTAAAAATATATTTAGTCTATCAGTCCATCCTTGGATTAAATACAAGACATTTTCATCCTAATAGACACATCTTTGGGATGATGGCCTTCAGAAACCACGACAGACAGAATTGGGAAAACCGACACAGACACAGAGTGGGTCAGGAATTGAACTCAAGTTTCAGAACCCATGAAGCCGCTGCACTACCTTGGCATTCCTATGACAGTAAATATTTTTATTCAAGAAAGTGTGCTGTTGAGGCACCAGGCAGCTACAAGGCTTTCCAAAACCTCTCAGTTCTGTGCGGTGGAAGCTAACGATTCTGCTGCCCAACCATGCCACTGATGTTTGCATTTTAAACCATCAAGTAATTTATAATGTTGTCAAGTCAGAGCACCACAGCAAGGCTGAAATGCTCATTACAGGATGGCAGGTTCTGTAAATGCAGCAACCACTCTTAATTTGCCACACTTTAAGATATTAGAGTTTTTCAGAACCACTGCTTGACATTTATTTACAATTAATACTTTGTTGATTGTTTTTGACAGTTGAAAAAAATACACTGAGAAAAAAGTTTTTCTTTTTCTCATCATCAACCTAGATATGAAATCAAGCAGGCAGTGTAACAAAATACGCCAAGATAAATGATGCATTCACGCAATAAATGAGGAATGATTACTATAAAATGTCACAGGCATAATTTTGCTCTTTTGGGATATCTGTGTTTGCTACTGTAAACCAAACAAACGAGCAGAAAGTTCTACATAACAATAATTATGCTAAATCCATAATTTTGTTATTACATACTTCTAGAAGGATTTATAATTTTTCATTTCATATATAACACAAAAAAATTAGTTTATAAGCTATATCCCCTAATTAAGTTTCTGAATCCAGTTATCCAGTTGAGCATCATGGGGAGTCTCACAGCAAAAGGTGCAAGGCAAGATTCAGATCTGCAAGGTTGGGTAAATTTATAGTTTTAGTGAACAATGTGGAGTCACCAATAAACCCAAACAAGCCACCGGTGGAACAGCACGCTAAGGTCCGGCACAAGGGTAGAGACAGAGTACAACTCACACACCTACAGGTAGGACTATAAACGCAGCATGGGCAGCAGCAGGTCAACTGACTTTAAAATCTCACAGCCTTGGGCATGAAGTCACAGTGCCTGCCCTGCAATACCTTAAGATAAATGTGTTTTTAGCTCATACACATCCAGTATGAAGAGTATGCTACATAACTAACACAAGATCTATCTGTTCCTTCAGATTTAAATGGAAACCAGGACTACTTAAAGAAAAAATAAAATAGTCCTGGGAAAAACATACTAACCCCACAAAGACAGTGACCTGGCTCAGAATTAAGCTCCATTTGTTGAGGCTGTGAGGCAGTAGTGCTAACCAGACCACTCTGTATTATTTGTGAAAAACGTTGGGCTCACACTAGTATACCGGTAAGGATAACACTTTACAAATACAATTTTAATACATTAGAAGTAGTATAAATAAATGCATCGTTATAGGAGACATGTCAAGATCTATTTACATAGACAATAAAAAGAAAACATGTGAAGGTGATTTAAATACATAATCCTCAATATCAAATGCCTCTGGCAAAGTGAAATGATAATTTAACATATGTCACTGAATCGAATGACTAGAACATTATTTTCCAGGTAATTAAAGTAATGACGAGTGATATTAAATGCAATGATAGATGACGGATAAGCTCAATTAAAACTGAATGTCACAGGTTATCTGCCTTCATCTAAATTACACTAAAGAAAAACATAGGTTTTAAAATGTTTTAAAATAAATGTCTTTCTGGTATAAGCTGTATGCTACATAATTTATACAAAACCTGTCTACAAGAATGATGTTCATGACAAAAAAATTGTGACCAATTCAAACATACTGCTGATTCTGCTGCCCATAAAATGAGATCAGACAGCCATTAAAGTTAAAATAATTAAGATGAAAAATACATACAGATAATAAGAGCTAATGATGTGAACAATAATGGCAATATGAGACGATAGTCATTTCCAAGGAAGAATATGCAAAAGTTTCTTACAGGTACTAATTATAGTGTCATTAAAAGCTCTCCGAAAAACCATTTACAGGAGCAGTTAATCAGCGACTAGTGTATTCATATATGCGAACAAAAAAGTCAAATGTGGTGCACAGCCAAGGATTCTGCTATCACACACTGCGTTTTGCAAGTACAGACACAGCAAGAAATGTTTACACTCTCAGCAATCTGTTCATGTCTCTTCCACTAAGCAAAAATCTCCTCATTTCTCCTTTTCTTTCTCCTTTTCTCAGTGCACACACTGCTGCAGGAGGGCCCCAATCAAAGACATCGCATTTTGTTTGTTACACCAGTTAGCTGAGCCCTGATACACTTTTCCTGAAGCAAGGGCCACAGTGTCTGCAGCATTACTCATTTCTCCCTACACACAACACTGACACTTTCAAAATTCACAAGCCCCACAGGTCTTCCTGTGTTTTAGCACCTGCTCCCACAGAAAATGATGAAAGGTGAGCCCTGGAAGTGTGCATACTTCCGAGACAAATAACTTCTGCCATTGCCACAATCCTAGCAAACTCATCTGTTGAAGTAACCCTTGTTTTCTTGAACTAGTTGAAGAAGATCAAGTGAGCTAAGCCGGCACATCAACAACTGACAAATATTTCACCTTTCCAAACTGATTCACCGAGCAGCAATGAAGTAAATGAACTGCCCTGCTAAAGTGTCCATATAACCATTCAGGTTACTCCATGGAATAACTAATGCTCACCTGAAGGAGCGCAGCAGTCTGTAAGGTCTTCCCAGATCAGACACTCTTCTGCACAGAGGGGCCACTGCCAGCTCCATCTGTAAAATATAAAGAGACAGAAATGGTTAACTTTTTCATTTCATTTATTTATCCATCTGTACAGTGAACTCACTGCTCATGCAATATTAAAATGCACTTATACCCCCACAGTTCACATTATTCCATTCCCCAAGTGCTCAATGTATTAAGCTCTCTACATAAATATAATACTACAGTCTGTCACATCCAATATCAAACATAAATCACAACATTAAACATTAGAGGAGTTGAGTCACTACTTCATTTTGTGGCAAAAACAATCAGTATGGTAATTGTACTCAAAAATGTTTTATACTTTAAAAAGAGTCATGTCAGGACTGCATATATTCAAGAAATTTCATGTTCTCAGTCCTCAGTTCTTGAGTTGCCAGACTTTTCCTTCTTTTTTATCTTTATGTTCTTGTCCACTTTGAGGCTGTTCTCCCCCGATGATTTTTCGACAGTAGAACAAGCCTATAAGTACACTATGGCAATCATAGCGCATTAAAGCATATCACAGCTTCAAAAAGTTCAGTATAATCAAAGAAAGGCTTGAGAGGCAGAATTTTTATTATGCCATATAGTATATTTAAAGCGATCAATAATTCAACTGCTCTTTCAAGCAGACATGAAATCAAGCCCACCGTACAGATACCACATATGAATCTGGTAAGAAAAGCTTCATCTGGTACAAAGCAAGTTCCCAGAAATAAGATATTTGCTAATGAGTTTATATACAAACATGACTAACAGCTTGGCTCTTGTATCCTTCAGGGTAGAGCTTCACATCTTGAGCTCTCTTGTATTCTGTTATGTTCCTTGCTTTTTTTCCATTCTTGTGTGAAATGCTAATCTAACAGCCCAGTGTAAGTGAGAGTTAATAACACCAAGATATGCAGATTTGGTTTATTTATTTGTCTGGAGTGTAATTAACTGTCAAACAGCAAATAGGTCTGTAACTGGAGTTGCCTTGGAATTACCATTAACAGTGTCTGTGAGAAAATGTATAACCCACATATAACCTATGTTATGTATAATAACTATGGGTGGCAGAGCTTTCAGTGTGGTAGCCCCTAAAATTTGGAATGCTCTTCCTCTCTGCCATCATGAGGTAAAACCTATTATTCACTTCAAACTCCTGTTAAAAACACATGTCTTCAATGAGTATTATTCATTTTCTTGTATGTAATTTCTATTGTCTATTGTGTTTATTGAATTGTAAAGTGTCCTTGAGTGCAAGAAAAGCGCTACATAAATAAAACTTATTAATTAAAAGCAAAGCAGAAAATAATACACATTTGAAGACTTTCATTTTTTGTGAGCAAAGCCATGGTAATACACAGTTCTGCCTCAGTGGGGTATTGTTTTATAATATAGGCCTTCTGTCTGCTCTACACGGAGTTTATGAGGTACCTCTTTACCTTCACACAAATTCCACATTCCAACTTGTCATATGTTACCTATTGCATATTACTGGAGCCTCTGATTCTGATAATCTTGTTGTGCCCCACACTAAACCTGCACTCTATGGGTGACAGGACCTTTAGGTGTATAGCATCCAGACTTTGGAATGACCTCCCGAAATTAATGAGATCAGCTGACTCCATTCATTCTTTTAAAAAACAACTTAAAACTCATCTGTTCAGGAAGGCGTTTAACGTAACCTGACATGCTGCCTCCTCTTTCAGTCTTCCTCTCTGTCCAGATGCTCAGAATAATTTGTGTGTGTGTTATATCACAAACGATGTTATCTGCTAGGCCTTCTTTTAGTATTGCACTCTGATTTATTCTTTCTTTTTACTCTATTTAATGCTTTTGTATATCTTGTGGTCATTTGTTTATTATTCTATGCAGAGACTATTTGTATTATGTTGTTTTAAGTGCCCTGAGCATTGGAAAGGTGCTATATTAATAAAATGTATTACTATTAAGTTTGCAGATGATACCATGATAGGTGGATTAGCAGATAATTTGGAATCTGTTATATCATTACAGAAGGACTTCGATAGCAAACAGGCTTGGAACGATTTGTGGCAGATGAAATTTAATGTCAGTCAATGTAAAGTATTACACATTGGAAGTAAAGATGTTAGGTTTGAATACACAATAGGCGGTCGGAAAATCGAGAGTACACCTTATGAGAAGGATTTCGAAGTCGTAGTGGACTCTAAGCTATCGACTTCCAGACAGTGTTCAGAAGCCATCAAGAAGGCTAACAGAATGTTAAGTTATATAGCATGATGTGTGGAGTACAAGTCCAAGGAGGTTATACTCAAGCTTTATAATGCACTGGTGAGGCCTCATCTTGAGTACTGTGTGTAGTTTTGGTCTCCAGGCTACAAAAAGGACATAGCAGCGCTAGAAAGAGTCCAGAGAAGAGCGACTAGGCTGATTCCAGGGCTACAGGGGTTGAATTATGAGGAAAGATTATTAAAAGAGCTGAGCCTTTACAGTTTAAACAAAAGAAGATTAAGAGGAGACATGATTGAAGTGTTTAAAATTATGAAGAGAATTAGTGCAGTGGATCGAGACTGTTATTTTAAAATGAGTTCATCAAGAACACGGGGACACAGTTGGTAACTTGTTAAGGGTATATTTCATACAAACATTAGGAAGTTTTTCTTTTTCACAAAGAACGATAGACACTTGGAATAAGCTACCAAGTAGTGAGGTAGACAGTAAGACTTTCAAAACTCGACTTGATGTTTTTTTGGAAGAAATAAGTGGATAGAATGGCCTGTTCTCGTCTAGATTGTTCTAATGTTCTATTATTATTTATTCCAGGTCATCTCAATGACTTTTAGTTGGACTGAGTTCTGGAGCCTAGGTAAGCCACTGCATTATGCTGATTTTATCATCAGGCTGCTGAAATCATTCCAGAACTTTCCTAGCATAGTGTTATTGATTAGTATCCTGTTGAATTGAAACTTCAAATGAATACATTGCTGTCATGAAGAGATGCACTTGATTGTCGGCAATGCTGAAACATATATTTACATTATGTTGCTCTACTCACGCCAGGAGACCCAATGTGCACTTGGAAAACAACACCTCATGTACAATTCAATACAATACAATTTATTTTTGTATAGCCAAAAATTACACAAGAAGTGCTGCAATGGGCTTTAACAGGCCCTGCCTCTTGACAGCCCCCCAGCCTTGACTCTCTAAGAAGACAAGAAGACATGTCAATATATCTTTCTCTTATGATCAGTGTAAAAACACTGACAGGAAGGGAACTCAGCTGGATTGATCTCTGACATGCCTTATTGGTGACAGTCAATGGCTACAGGATTGTCAATGCATAGATATACAGTATATTTGGTGGTGGACTATTTTTGATACACCTGTGACACTGTTGTGTGTAAAATCTCAGCGAGGATTATTTACTCATGCAGACACAGTGTCCACTACATGCCACCTTCATCGCCCCTTACATCTGTAGTCTTGCACATTACCTCTGTGAACTACATGTAGACACTCACAATAACTGAGCAGACAATTACACTGAAGGTCAAGCATATCTAGTAAAGGGGCTCCACAGTGTACATTAGAAGTTAAGTTTGACATTAGATAACGGCAAAATATACAGTCCTAGCTCTGTTCCTAGGTTTGCTGTTATCATAAAGAATACTCTTTAAATGCATCAGGTGTGTTCAGTACAATAGATTGCATCATAAAAGCAACAAATCTTAAATGTGTTCAGTGCTATACCACTTTGCAAATGCCAGTGACAAGATTTTATTTTATTAACGAGGTAAAATTTCAGGAAATAAAATTGTAGATCGATTTTAATATTGTTTCTTATACCCCACTTAATTTGTTAAAGAGCTGTGTCAGCAACAAGAAAACAGTTAAATCTATAGTGAAAAAGTGTTTGAAATATCATTCTCTGACCTTTGGATATTACTCATTAGTTTTTGGCACCAACCAAGTTGGCTGTGAGCCTTTAAAAACAAAGAAGTGCAGAGGAACTGCAGGCACTGATGGATCTGATAAACACTTTGAACACTACATAAGACACACTGCATATTTCTGGGGATCATTTCAAGTATAAAAATAAAAATGTACTCTTATATATGAATATTAACCTATAATACTTCTTCTTCTTCTTCTTCTTTCGGCTGCTCCCGTTAGGGGTTGCCACAGCGGATCATCTTCTTCCATATCTTTCTGTCCTCTGCATCTTGCTCTGTGACACCCATCACCTGCATGTCCTCTCTCACCACATCCATAAACCTTCACTTAGGCCTTTAACTTATAATACTAATAATAACCTAAATACTAATAATCTGTTCAGATTAACATCGCCTGTCTGCATCATACCTCATCTTTTGGTAAGCATATGAAAATGTACATACAGTGACATATGATACACTGTACACAATGAAAACTTAATTCCTTCAAATAACATATAATAAATATAAATTTTCTGTTTAATTAATTTGTAGATTCCTATTAGAATTTTAGACAAGCAATGGAACTGGCCTATTCAGAAAACTCATTCTTCTTTTTCAATTCGTTAAAAGCACTCCTACATTTAGCTAAAATTGTACATGTGGACATATATTATAATTAAAATTTTCTAAAATGTAAAATGTTTTTCAGGATAAAATCTGAATTGTGAAAGCTGTCAATAGGTGCACCAGCTGGCGATAGTGCCTTGCAAGAGAAAATCTTCTGCTGGATTCGATTCATCTTGAACTGGAAAAAGTGAAATCTTCTCTCGTTGAGAAACAGTTTTTCAGAATTCAGCAAAAATTTCTTAATGTTATGTAATTGTTGTTTCAATATGCATAAAAACTACACTGGTTTTCTGTACTCTGATGCAAATATAGGAAGTAAGTTTGGTGCTTTCTTATTAGTATGATTAATATTTATTTATTACTTTTTTTCTTATTGGACCAAAATTACTGTTCTGCTGTACTGCTTATGTGGGTGTATATTTGACTGAACTGTTTGTTACTATATGTGTTTTGTTCCACTAAATATAGTAAAATAAGACAAATAATTGATTTGCTGAAAAAACCTTTACACTCAGCTGTCCATATCGATGAGTTCCGTAACTGCAGATCGAAAATATTGGGGGAAAAAAAATTCTAAAAAAGTCCAAAAAGCAAAACTTGAATTTTTCAAATACTGAACACTACACTGAATCCACACGTAGAAAGTGATCTATAGACATGCCCTTATGTTGTCTGTTGGGCTTTTCCCTGAATTTACTATCTTACTCTTCTTTATTTATTTAGTATAATACTATATACTGTATACCCTGCCGTTCTCTCTTAAATTCTGTGAAGTGCCTTGAGCATGGTAAAGGCGCTATAGAAATAAAATGTATTATTTTTATTATTATATTATACCATGCTGTAGCCTCGCGCCACACAATTTAAATAATATGGTTCATAGGAGTAAACTTTCACCTCCTATATGGAAGACAGTTACTGAGCCACCACACTGCTCTGCTCACACCAAGCATTCTTGCTCTACTCTATAGATCGATTGACCTCATTCTTTGCCAATCACCGACTTTATATAAGTAAAGCTCTTTCTCACTCCCCTTTCCTACCTCCTACATTCTGAGCGCTACCAATTGCAAAGGTGGGTAGTGGTTTCCATCTTTTAACTTCCTGCAGTACTGTAGTTTTTACAACAAAACACATAAGATATATACATATTCCTGAAAATAAAGACACTCAAACAAAGAAGACTAAACAATCAATAACCAGAAAGTTAAACTGAAATTGCACTTTCTTAAACCATTGCAATCCCCAAAACCAAAAAAAGTGAGTCCATCCATCAGCCTGCAGACACCTGGCCATGGCACCGGCTTTAAACTAAGGTTTGGTTATCTA
This sequence comes from Erpetoichthys calabaricus, assembly GCF_900747795.2. Taxonomy (NCBI): domain Eukaryota; kingdom Metazoa; phylum Chordata; class Cladistia; order Polypteriformes; family Polypteridae; genus Erpetoichthys; species Erpetoichthys calabaricus. The sequence continues at coordinate 239,051,568 of NC_041394.2, forward strand.
TATAGGCATATGCAAAAAGCTATACAGGCTAGAAACTAGTCAGTACACTGTAAGTTAAATACTACAGTTTCAACTGATTAAACTGTTATTACTGACAGGGACACAGAGCAGCAAGTGATGACCTGCGTTTCTTTAAACCAACGCTGTTCAGTTGGCACTCCCCACTGTGTACACGGTTTGTTTCTGTGAAAAGATGGCTCTTAAAAAGCAATTAAGTGGTCAATGCAATCCCTTAAAGGCTAAGAGTGATTGTAAAGTACTATCTCTAGATGAGAAAATAAAAATCTTAGGTCTTTTGAAAAGAGGCATGTTACTTGCAGAAATCATTATTTCCTAAACAATACAGTACAAGAACTATTTACATAGTATTTAATTTGTATTTTTTATTATAAGTAATCATTTAAAGTCAATAGGAGGATGTGTGTAGGTTATATGCAAAAAACTATGCCATTTTATATCAGGGAGTTCAGCATCTACAAATTTTGAAATCTGCAGTGGGTTCTAGAACCAATTTCCTGCGGATACAGAGAGCCGACTCTATTCCCATACTAAGGCTTTAACATGGAATATTCAGAAGAAAAACTGAAGCAAAATATGTTTTCAGTACTAAGAACTTTTTTACATTCCCAAAAAGAAATAATCCAGATGTGGTCCAGCTATAGGTAATGGTTATAATAACAACAGCAAAATACTAATAATAATGCCACCATCAATACATACAAGGTAAATCAAAGCATTTCCAACAACAAAGATAAAAATTAATCTGCTCTATATATATAAAATCCTAAGCCTAAAAGTGCAATGATTTTGTGCGACTTTTTTTGTCACGCTTTACATCTGGCTTATTTTAAAACCTACATATATAGAGTATGTTTGGTATCATTCTTTTCAGAATTTATCAAACTTTAATGTGATGTTGTTAGATTTTCAGATTCTTATTCTGTTTTTAAATTATAAACTCAAATTTCAAGAAAGTCATGGTTTTTATTTTTAATTGAGTAAACTTTCTTCCACAGGAACAAACTATTAAAAAAAATTATCTGTTCATAACACCAATGTTTGTATTTAGGTGATTTAGTTATCTGAAGTTCGAGTTACAAAGACCCATTGCATACCACACATGATTTTTCCTGTTATTTAAATTAGTCATTTTTTTAAAAAAAGTTTTTTTATCTATAAGAATGTCAGTTAAAATGAATGGATTGTTTATTTAGTCTCATAAATACTCATCAAGCATACAGGTAGTGGGCCTCAGTTTAACAGGAATACTCCAATCAGTAAGAGAGTAAATATTTTATTAAATATTTTAAAATGAATTTTTCTTTTACATATTTATAGAATTTCGTGATTTTGACTCCAATAAATAATCATTTTTCTTTTGTACATTTACAGATTTTAGTAATATTTTGGCTGCAACCAGGGGTTGGGTGCCGAAGGCGCCAAGGGGGCTTGCCCCTCTAGTATTTTATATAGTATGAATATATAGTACACTTGAGATTATAATGAAGAAAATACTGGTATAAAAGTATTGTACTCAAACAGACTTTATTGAGCACTTTAGGGAAAAATGGCGACTCAGAGCTGTTCATGCCAAGACACAGACAGGTCTGTGACAGGAAATTAATACAAACCTATACGTGTGGGCTATGGTGTTCAAAAACGCTGAAGACACACCATGAGATGGTAAGATGAATGTACAGTATGTTAGTTCTAAGGGTAAGCATGTTTGACTTTATATATTAAAATAATATACTATAATTATGATAATAATAATGGTTTTAATCATAGTCGTCTTTGTTTTATAATCCAGTTCACACGTGATGCCATTTTTAACATACATCCATCACTTTGCGTCCCCAAAAAGTCCAGAGACGGCACTGGCAGGTATTATGTATTAATGAATAAGATTCTACAATGAACACAACATATTTGCTATTGATGCATTTAATATGGGTTGTATAAAAACAAACTGAGTTTTATATTACCTGGGATTATTTTTCAGTATCATGAAGTGCCCTGACACTTTCCTTTCTGCTTCCTGCTATAATGTAAATACTATCTTAACTTTGTTAAGTATTCTAAGACAGTACCCTCCAGAACTTGTTTCTGTAATTGTTGTCAGTCTTAGCCTGTTACAAGGCAGTACAATGACGTTAGCCAACCACACAGTGAATAGCGATGAAAACACTGATACAAACATTCTTTTATGTTGAGGGGTTACATTTTAGAAAGCCTCAACATTCTTCAGAAGAGCACTTTTATATTAACAGCCCTCAAATTCAATGTGACAATGCTCAGAATAAGCCTTTAACGAGGTTTGTTGTGATATCACTACCCTTGAACTGAAACGTGAAAGAAGCCTTCTCCCTTAAATACATATCCCGTTAGCTTAGTAGGCTGAAGAAACACTGTTTTGAAGTTGGAGGACTGGAGAGAATTTGGTCTTATGAACACAAACTGGAGGAGAATGCATTACATTTCTACTGCACAGATGTACAGTTAGGTCCATAAGTATTTCAACAGTAACACAATTTTCATAATTTTGACTCTATACACCACCATAATGGAATTTAAAAGGAAGAAATAATTAGATGATTGAAGTGCAGATTTCAGCTTTAATTCAAAGGGTTTAACAGAAATATCGGATGAGACATTTAGGAATGACAGCCATTTTTATACAGGCAGTCCCCGGGCTACGTACAAGATAGGGACTGTAGGTTTGTTCTTAACTTGAATTTGTATGTAAGTCGGAACAGGTACATAATTTTAATAAATGCTATTGTTGACCGACTGTAACCAAGTGCTCTGCCAATGAATGATGGAGTTTCACCTCTCTCTGACCTTTTTATTATTTCTACTTTATTTTCAATGATGATGGTTTTTCTCTTCTTTACTGTATCACCAGCACTTGCATCAGATTTGTGTTTCAGAGACATTGTTGAAGGGTGAAGACAAAAGGTTAAGATGAGCTCTTCTGCACAGCACTGTACACATTATCACAGCAGGAAGGCACCCCTCATCAGGATGTCTGGCGTACTGAACGAGAGACAACTTCCTGCTATGTACGTAACAGTACAAACAGACTTGCTATTGAGAATAAATGGGGCGGCGAGGGGCGATTCACCTCCCACCCACCACACAGTCACATCTACTACAGTATGCTGCCTGCAGTGTCCGCCCACTGAGAACGTACAGGGTGCAGCCAAAGGCGGGTAGTGAATTGCCCACCACTGCCCCCATTCAACAGGCAGCCTCCCAAGGCACACTACAATGCTGCCCCCCATTTCCCTGTTCAGCCAAAACCGGGTCACCGCTTGCAAGTGTTGAATAAGAATAAAGAAAACCTTCCATTTTGTATTTTGAGTAGGGCACAGCAAAAATCTAAAAGTGTGTACTTGACATTTAGCATGCACAACAGTTGTTTGTTTGTGTGAGCAGTTCAAAAGAATCTGACTTTACCAGGAATATGTATTTTTCGCAACTTGTTCTTCCTGTAAAATGAAGAAGTTTATCTCTGTATTCTGTAACTGCCGTATAAATTTAACTTTTAGGCTCTCGCATCAATCCTCTGTACTTCTGCAAAAGTGTGAAGCTTTGCACGCAACCAGCTGATATATAAGAGCTGAAACATCTACTGGGGGGGGCATTGCAATGCTACTGACACTCCAGTCTAGGTATGCAATAAATAACAATAATAAAAGAAAGCTTTTGAACATTCTCTTCTGGTGTGAGACCCTGACTCCTTCCATAATCACGGGTTAGTGATTCTCTTCTTCCACACAACATTACCACACATGGCTGACCCGTTCGTTCTCAGTGGGCGGGCAGTGAAACGCACCCCTCCGCCCCATCCAGCATCCGTCCAGTCAGGAGCAGTAGCTGTGGTGGCATGGTGGGCATGCAGTGAACCTCCCCATCAAGCCTCCGTCCTGCACACGAGCGGTAGCTGTGGCTCCAGTGACTATGGACCCTGGGTCAAAGCTTGCTGCCCATTGAGAATGAATGGGGTGCGGCCCCCACCACCCCATTCACCAACCGGAGCCACCCAAGGGACACTACATTGCATGAGCAGCGAAATCGCCCACCTATAGCCTCCATCCAGCCACCGCTTGCAGCGTCCCAAGGCCGAAGATGACGGAGCAGCAGTTACTAAGGCGCCTGCGTCGCGTCCCCCAGACAGATGAAGGTGCAGCTGCAGCCCCGTTCGTAAGTCGTATGTTGGATGTCCATAACTTGGGGACTAACTGTACATGGTCCCCCATTTTCAGGGGCTCAAAAGTTTTGACTGACAAGCTGTTCCACAGCCAGATGGGAGCAGTTCCCTAAGCAGGTAGAAGGTTTGGAGTTGATTCCAAGTATGGAATATGCATTTGGAAGCAGATACTGTGAACTCTCAATATGAGGTCCAAAGAGCAGTCAATGCAAGTAAAAACAGGCTATTATTAGGCAGAGATATTTTGAAGGTATATTTTTAAAAAGACGGAGCACACTGGTGAACTCAGCAGCACTAGAAGATTTGGAAAACCACAGAAGACAACTGTGCTGGATAATTGCAGAATTATTTCCTTAAGGAAGAAAAACCAATACAAGTAATTTAGCCAAACCAAAAACTCTCTCTGGGAGGTAGGCCTATCATTGCCAAAGTCTACAATCAAGAGAAGACTTCATGAAAGTAAAGACAGAGAGTTTACCACAAGGTGCAAACCACTGGTAAAACCCAAGCATAGGAAGGACACATTAGACTTTGCCAGAAAATATTTTTAAAAACCCAGTCCAGTTTAGGAACAGATTTCTTTGGACACATGAAATTAAGATCAGTATGTACCGGAATGATGGATAGAGAACAATATGGAGAAGAGAAGGAATGGCTCATGATCTGTAGCATACCACAATATCTGTGAAACATGGTGGAGACAGTGTTATGGCATGGACATGCATGACTGCCAATGAAAGTGATTCACTGTTGTTTATTGATGATAGTGACTACTGACAAAAGTTTAAGATTGATTTCTGAAGTGTACAGGGCCATATGGTCTGCTCAGATTCAGACAAATTCTGCAAAACTCATATGATGACCCTTCACAGTACAGACGAACTACAACTGAAGACAGCTGCAGTGAAGGTCTGGAAAAGGATCACTAGAATGGAAACCCAGCACTTGGAGATGGCCATGGTTTCCAGACTTCAGGCAGTAATTGACTGTAAAGGATTTTCAACCAAGTATTTATGATTATGTTAGTTTGTGCAAGTACTTTTCAGCCCTGAAAATGGGCGGGCTATGTATAAAAATGTTTTTGTTAAATGCGTTAAATTAAAACTGCATGTCTGCACTTCAATCACATCTTGAGTGCTTCATTTCAAATCCATCGTGGTGGCACACAAAGCCAAAATTATGAAAATTGTATCACTGTCTAAATACTAATGGGCCTAAGTGTACATTGTGAATCGTGTGGGATTGTGATGCTGCCCACTTGTGAGTGACTCGTATATACTGTATAGTACATATGCATTCACATGTAAGTCATCACCATAATATGCAGATATGAATAGACTAAATTAAGCACTTCTTCTGTTAATTATTTTTATCAGTATGCTTCTTACTCTTAACATCTATTTCTGGACATAAATCATATAAAGTCTCTTAAACATTGTTCTCTCATTCACAAACAATTTTCTTATTTATCTCCTAAACATGTATGCTAACAAAAATAGGTTTACTGAATATTTTATTCTTTTTTATTACCACCTTTAATGGCTATCATTTTGTTTATGAATGCTTTCCAACTGGTTGAAAAGGAGATATTACAGAATCCTTTTCCTATTCCATTTTCTAGTACGAAATCCTTCTGAGCACATTATTAATAGCTTTTTCCTATATTCCTTTATTATTGCAATGTATTAGTTCCTTTATTTTTCACAAAAACTAAAAACATTCATATTTTTGTAGGCTTCAACAGTTGCATTTGCTTCCCAAACTTTGATTTTCACTATCTGATTTTATTATATTGATGTAGTTTATTTACAGCCTTGCCTTAGGGCGGAGTGGTGGCTCTGAGACTAAAGAGCTGCGCTGGTATCCCGAAGGTTGCCGGTTTCGAATCCCCGTCACTGCCAAAAAAAAGAGATCCTACTCTGCTGGGCCCTTGAGCAAGACCCTTAACCTGTAATTGCTCCAGGGGCGCTGTACAATGGCTGACCCTGCGCTCTGACCCCAAGGGGTAAGCGAAAACTAACAAATTCCTAACACAAGAAATTGTATAAGGCGAAATAAAGAACAAAAAAAAAAACAAAAAGGTTGCCGATTATTTCCTCATTCTCCAAAATCAATGGTTTTTAATCTTTTTATAGTGTGGCCTCCTTTTGGCATATGCCCTTATAACATGCCCTCCATTTTGCTTTAGGTCCCTCGCCCTTATTAAAGGAAAAATTGTGACATCTTATTGAAATTGTGGAATTTCACACAATGCTCAGAATAGCTTGAAATAAAAATTCTGTAATTCTTGTAACTGCTGAAGGGGCAGGAGAGATGGGTATTGACGGGGTAGTTAGATGTTCAAAATGTACCACAGCATTATTAAAAGTTTTTCTCTAATATTTTTCAGAATGATCCTAATAACCACTATCCTAACCTCTTTGTCAATAGTAGGGGTGTCAAGCTCAGTTTTACTGAGGGCCAAAAATAACACTTTATATACCCAATGTAGGATGGAATATATCAACAAACAACTTTTAACACATTTTCTTTACAAACTCAGTTCATCACAATCACATACTCTGCCTTACGTATATCTTGAAACTGTCTTCTCTCTTTATCAGCTTTTCTTTTCTTGGACATTGTAGCAGGTTAGGTAAGTTACCAGCCATGGAACTGAAATCAGTATCGATTGGAAAAAATGGCGTCAGCTATAGAGCCAGCTCTAATGTTTCTGCTCCCCAAGGTGAAGCTGTAAATGCCCCCTATCCCATCCCTGAGCCCCATTTTTATTAAAATGATGCCAAAGAAAACTAGAAGTTTAATATAGATATCAGGTAAATGAATACAAATTTGACTAAGTATTTTAGTAACTAAGTATATTTGATTTAGAAAATGTGAAAATGCAAATAATACATAAATTTATCTATATAATATAATTAGCAGGTTAATTGATTGATGGCGGTTCCATTTTACAAATAGAACACCAGCTTTAAAAAGTAAATAACAATAAGTTTAATTAAAAAGGACAAATTGTGTGTCAGCTACAATGACAGCTACATTGTATAATTTTCATTAATTTCACAAATTCTGTCACAAGACAGAATAATAATAATGACATAAAAGAGGTATAATATTGAAATATCAACTTCCTTGGCATTAACCCTGAGTGTGATTCAGGCTTGGAATTCTATTCAATTACAGTTAAACCTGAGTCAGGCTTACGGTGATGTGTAATGGTTTGCTTTATAGTGTTAAGCCAGAATAACTCTCAGGACAGTATTCTGTTGCCATCTAGTGGATGGAATAACACCATGCTGTCAAAATATATGAATATTTCCATGCTTTCTGTCACTTTATGGTAACCTTAAGGAAAGTAATCAATATTCATTAGTGGGGTGGGGCCTCCAAAGAAAAAAAGAATGGCAAACAAAAAGTTATAAAGGCAGTTTTAGAATCAACTAAGACTGAACCATTGCTCAAATCAAGCACTAGTGATGAAGATGTAGACAACAGACATGAATAAATAAGGGTCTAAGAGTAGACAAAGGACGCACTTGCTAAAAAGGACACAGTAGTAAAACTAAAAATAAAACTACAATCTTGCACCTGGAGAAAATAAAAAAAGAAGAACATTCAGCTAAACAGCACCTCTGTGTAGCCTAGTGCATTGCACCTTGGGATGTAAAAGACCAACTGTAAAGGGTGCCTGCCCTGGTCAGTAACATAAAGTACAGAGAGTGTTCAGCAATCAAGACACAGAGTATAATTTGTCGCTAAAGCAAGGTACATCAGTTTACAAAGGCATTATTCATCCACAATGATCAATGGTACCTGACCTCATTAAAAAAAAAAGGAATGTACCATAAATGCACCGGTGGTGGATCACACAGATCACATTCTCAGACACAAATTGTGGATACATATGTCACATGACTGGAAATGCTCATACATTTTCTATCCACATGTAACAGCCAAGTAAATGAAAAGACAAAAGAATTGTGCAGAGTGGCAGTGGCAGTCAGGTAAGCAGCGGAAGGAGCAGTAGCATGTAAAATCGAACTACAGTAACATTTCATTCACAAGATGGTCACATGTTTTGCACCCTGTTAAAACACTAAAGTTTTTTTATGGCAGTGTAGCATCTCATCTTCTTTTTACTCTTCCTTGTTGGGTCATTATAATCCTATACAAAGTACAGGTTAGAGACTGCCATGTGTTGTGCTGTGAATAAGGATGACAACCACTAAAACGGCATTTGAATGTCAAGTGTAAACATCATTACAGATGGAATCCATATATGAAACACATACAAAAAAGCAGTTTCTGAGAAAACTAACAGTCGTCATGGGCTGTGTGTAACATGTTTTGAATATTAATGATGCAGCACACAATTAAAACGTTCAAGGACTGGATCCAGACCCTGGGCCTCAAGTTTAACACCCTGGTCTATAAAAATACCTGCCAATGCAACTATTTTTAATTCCTTCCTTGTATTTGCTGTATTTGTTAGCAAGGTAACACACTTCACCGATTAGGAGTGGGTGATGTCCTGTGAATTTATTCTTCAAGTCTTTATTGAACCCATTAACTGACACAAGACTGTGAATTTCAAAGTACCGTAAGATGAAATCTCTGACTTTCTCCTTATATCAAACATCATATGTGCAAGATCCAGCCTATCATAATCCAATTTTTTCAGTTCATCTTCTGCTTCTTTTATGTATTTGCATTTGATTTCAGTAACTTTCATTGCCAGCATTTCACAGGAATTAAACTTTTCACAAAAAAGCTGCTTTGAAAAATGTTTTGCGCAAGCCATCTAGCATAAGGCAGCAAACTACTGGCATTTTGGGACATTTTCAGTTTGTGCATTTTCATACTACTTCATTTATATGTGTGCTAAAAGTAAATATGTAAAAAAAATGTTGGATTGCTGTAAAGTTACAATGGCATAAAATTCTAAATTTGCATAAACTTTGCATAAGGAACACCACTTTTCAAATACTGTAAATTGTAAATCCAGGCTGAAGACTCACTAACTTCCATTTAGCATACTCTGAGTAGAGCTGCTGATCAGCTATGCATACCCTGTACTGCATTTCTATCATTAGTACTATAATATAAGTAATATGATATTTATAAACTGTTACACTAACCCTCCCGTATTCTGTTTCTTTTCTCAGTATGCTCAAGTGGCACTCGGTGTTACTGCTCTACTGCCAAGTTGTTTGCCTGCCTGTTGAAAAGTCATCTCTGATAACGGAGCACTGGAATCATCAGGTAGAAGGGTCATTTCATCAGATTGGCTGACCCAGCACGGACTCAGCTGTAGAATGGCCAGTAGCGCAGGGGCAGTTAGTTGGCTGGGGTCTCTGGGACTCTGACTGCATCTGGCTTGTCTGACTCCTCTACTACAATCTGGCTGTGGTTCTACAATTAGTTGATGGACAGATATTGTTGTTTTTAATTTATGATTATTGGTTTCTACTTTGTTTTTAATGTATTTCAGCATGTATCCTTATATGTGATAGTTCTGTATTTAGAGAGTGGTATACTCTATTTTTACATTTTGCCTTGAGAGCTGCTGCCGGGCTCTGCACCTGAACTTGGTGACGGATGCCGTGCAAGAACAAAGTAGCTTGTTTCTACTATTGTATTGTATTTCTGAGGTCGCAATGACAGGTTAGCCATCGATCTCTGTGAAGAGGATTACCTGGGTTCTGTTTTGTGCATTGTATTTACCCTTTGTTCTTCACATCCGTCGAGCCACCAACCAACCTGGAATGGGGTATCTCTCTGAATTGCCTTTCCCAAGATTTCTTTCATTTATTTCCTTACAAGGTTTTTTTTGGGAGTTTTGTCCTTGTCTTCTTAGAGAGTCAAGGCTGGGGGCAGTCACAAAACAGGGCCCACTGAGATATCCCTAGTGTGATTTTGGATAATACAAGAAATAAATTGTTCCCAATGGCCACCACATTTTTTGCATTGTGGGAAACAAATGCTTAAGGATGGCTAGCAGACTATGTCAATGTCAATGTCAATTTATTTATATAGCACATTTAAAACAATATAGGAATGCTGTGGCCAAAGTGCTTTACAATAAAAGAAGTAAAAAACATACAATTAACATAAATGGAAATAAAATAAATGAACATAAATAAAATAAATAATAAATAGAAGTAATGTTACATAATAACAATGAGGAAACCATCAGTATTACTGAAGGTCACGGAATGCAAGTGAATAGAAATGAGTCTTTAGTCTTGTTTTAAACAGTTCAATTGTAGACGACTCCTTTATGTGATGAGGTAAAAAGTTCCACAGGCGAGGGAGCAGCAGCTGCAAAAGCCCTGGTCTCCCTTAGTTTTACACTTGGTACGAGGGACAACAAGAGACAACTGACCAGAAGATCTAAGCACTCTAGATGGCTGGTGTAAAGCACACAATTCAGATAAATAGGCAGGAGCATGCCTAATTTTTCTGTTTGCACTGAAGGTTTTTTTGTGGTTATGAAAGGTGATTGATGGTGTTTTTTGAAAGGCAACCTTTCCTTCTCGAACAGAAAACATAAAATAACTCTACTACACACTGAAATCATTTCAATGTTTAAAAATGTTTGTGTGTTTTTAGTAGTTTCTCTTAGTTAGATGGTTAGTTATTGAACTGCTACTCATTTAACTATTAGATATTTTCTTTTTATTGTATAGTTGAATGTGCTAGGCCAAGCAACATATTTATTTTGATTGTTTAGTAAATTTACAGTTAATTACTGGCTACTGATTTACTGTACCATTATAGCTGACATGTAAAAATGTAGGAAATGTAAAACTGGAAATAATTAATAAACATAAATCAACAGCAGTATACTGCTAAATCACATTAGTTTTTGTGACCCAGTTTACTGTGAAACTACTGTATGTTTTTTAATTGTAACATACAGTAATATGATACAGTAAAATACTGTGAAAGTAATACAACTGGTAGCCAGCAATTTACTGCAAATTTATAGCTACATTTTTACAGTGCACATGTACATGTATTTCCTACTTGCTAGACTTTGTACTTATTTTGATGTAGAAAATTAACTACATTTCTTGCAAGAAAGCCTTCTCTGCTAATGCTCTGTCAGCTTTGTGAAGCTGACCTCTCACCCGATACCTGCACATAAAATAAATTACAGGCTGCCTCTTATCTGTAGTAGTCTAAGACATCATTTTAAGCTGTAAAATAAATATAGTTTTTCCTGGACTTAATTCTCTATAGCAACTTGATAACAAATAATGTACTATACTGTGACCTCTGTAAAAATGTTTATCATAGTGCTTAACATTTTATTTAAAATCTATTCTCCAGTAGCCAGTGTTGTGTGCAGTTCTGCTCATCACACTACAAACATGGAGTAACAGCACTTGATGTTTTTCAGAAAAGAGCAACCAATTGCATTCTTGAACTTAAGGGCCCATCGTACTTTGGACTAATTTGTTTTGAACATCAATAGAGGCAGCTTCATAAGAAAATAATTTAGGTCTTCAAAAATCCTGAAAAACAACAGTAAAGGAGATATTTCAGTTAAACAGTGAATTATGTACTTAAGGACATACTGTAAGTGGGATGTACTTTTAACATGGAATTAACAAATGAAAAAGGTTCGGTTGTTGGACAGCCCAGGCAGAATGCCGAGGAGCGGGTGGGCAGCTAGTCAGCGAAGGTCTCCAGGACGTGACGGTGCTTTTGACTTTGTTCATTATAACAGACTGTGGAAAAACCCCTCGTAAGGTTTATATTCTCTGGGGATGCATTGGACTGGAGATTTTGCTTTCTTCCCTTTTCTTGTTGACTGGCCATAGTTGAACAATTGATTAATGAACAGCTATTGTTGGGTTACCTTTTCTAATAATCAGATTTCCTGTCTATTTAATTAATTTGTGTCTTTATGTGAACTCACTATGTAAACAGTAATTTGTAAAGTTTATACTTGCATTATAATGAGAAATGAGAACTTGGCTCAGCAATCCGCAACTGCACTCAGTGAAGAGCACTATAAATACAAACTGAATTGGACTGAGACTGAAAACAAAAAGCACTTCTTCAACAGAGAGTCACGGGAAGCTACTCATTCAGCTGAAGGTATTGTGTTGACTTGTAAAACGTCTGGATGGAATATCAGGAAACTTGTGAAATATATCATTAGAAACTTAAAATTCAGAGAAAGACATTCATCTGTTTTCGAACGTATTCCATTAATGGAATAGGCAGCTGATATTTCAGTAGCTAGACTGTCATACTGAACACATTCCTCTCAGCAAGAAAGAATGCTGAAATATAAAGCAAGTAAGTTACTCAGTGGTATTTATCAAAAAAATATTTTTTTTAAGTATAAATATTTCACTATTGGAACCAAGCACTTATTCATCAACATTCTTCAAGTGGAGAATAGAAAATAGTTCAGGTTTGTTACAGTTCTGTACTCACAAACATATAAACTAAAAGATGTCAAGAAGTAGTTATGAACTATAACTATGCTGCTACATGGAGTTTTTGGAACATGTCCTGAAACCCACATAGGCAATACCCCAGAATGAAACGATTTAGAGCTGCTTGATTACCGAGCTTAAAATGTCATACAAAAAAGGCACATCACCACTGCGTAGTATGCACATTCAGACCATAACTGCACTTTGTGCAAATGATACCCTTCTTTGAAGTTAGATTACTGGCAAAATTCCATAAATGTATAACATAATCAATTAATGACTGTGTGGCATGCAAATGCATACCATGATCTGGAAATGTGTGTAAAGTGATAGGAAAATGTCTATTATGACCTACAAGTATAGAATCTGAGATTAACAATTGTGTAAAGCTTACTGACAAATGTAAAATATTACTGTAAATGTGTGTCCTACAATATGACTTACCATTTGATAATAAGGCATTTATATTGTAAAAAACAGAGGAAGCTGAGCTTTCAAATGCATGTAAACTCATCACTATAAGGCACAACGACTACTTGATAGGATGTCTTCATTGTGAAAGTGAGCAGATCTGTGTTGGTTTGTCCCTTATTTGAGTGCCTATTTATACGTATATCAAAGTGACATCCATCCCCATCCATTATCCAACCCACTATATCCTAACTACAGGGTCACGGGGGGTCTGCTGGAGCAAATCCCAGCCACACTGGGCGCAAGGCAGGAAACAAACTCCGGGCAGAGCGCCAGCCCACCGCAGGCTCAAAGTGACATGCAGGTTGTTATCCGGTCAGATTCTGAAATCCCCAGTTCATCAACTTTTGAAAGAGCCTCCACATGTTATTCTCCAAGAGTAAGCTGAACATTTTTTTATAGACGACAGTTATAGAGAATGCCACCAAGAACAGAATAAGAAGTGGTAGGTGGGGTGTTATGATGTGAAATTTGCGTACAACTTGATAAATATTTTGTATGTCTTTATTTGTAACTTAGGCAAAGCAATGTAATATGAATGTTACATTAGTGAGAACCATTCAAGTTTACCCCCCTTTTAGGAATGGGTCTCTTTGAAATTTTACGATGTTTGGGGGGGGGAATGCCTCAAACCAGTTTGACAAGTGTTTCTCTATTAATGTCTCTCTCTCTCAAACCCCACACAAAGCCAGGCTGCCTAACTGCAAGCTTTACCTTAACATATGGTTTGGAGGGCAGGTGTGAAGATGTTCTGGTCCCCCCATTGGTCTGAAGTATGGCTGTTTGGAATTGGCTTGTTATCAAAAGCCTTTAAGTACCATGATGTCCTGTTGGCTCTAGGGTTGGACAGAAAACCTATAAATTTGCTTGCTTACTTCACACTCTCTCTTACCAAACTGATGAAAGACCATCACACACCATGAACTGAAAAGGGCAACACAATGAAGAGCACAGCTCGGGTAGCCATATTGAGACAGGCATGTGGCTTGTTCTAAAGAAAGCTTGACCACAAATGATGCCTTAACTAGGTACATTTTAAGTAACTAACAAATCTGTGTGCCGCCTGAAACTACACATCACCATTTATCAAGTTGTATGGTTGCCAAAATTCAAATGTACTTTGCATTTTGCATTACTTTCTTCAATTTTGTTGTTCCTTTGTAAAAGTGACAATGACAATAAAGATCTATCTATCATACTGTTATTATTTATGAATATTATCAATAATACATTATTTAAAGTGTAACTTAACTCTTGCTTGTCTTTTAACTACACCTAATTGCCTGAGGTTATAGATGTACAAGGGAAGGGTGGAGAAGTTATGTGGTACAATACCTTAGGATGCAGTGGTAAGTCTGGTGAGATCAGAGGCATTCTGACAAAGCTACATATTAATAATACAATAGAGGAAAGTAGAGTAAAATATTACTCTACCAAGACAAAACAGTGGGGGTTGCAATTTTGCTTTTCAAAACTGTGATAGGTTTTTGTTTTAGAGTGCATGCTTTTAACCCTAATGAAAAAGAGTGGAGGTTTGTCCATCATATGTAAGACTGCATGATTGGATACATTTTGTCAATGAAAATATGTCAGCACATGATTGTTGTTGATTCGATAATATATTATTCATATCAAAGTCACTGGCAGATATTTATTCGATATGATAACAGAAAATTTGAGACTATAGCTTTTGAAAAGCCCTTCATGTAACAATGGAGCAAACGTATTGCAAGTGATAAAATGAGAAAGTATGGCCGACTCTGTTGTTAAAAGAAAGGAGTGTTTCTTGGTGTGCATTAAATAATCTACAAATTTCCACAGAATTAAAAATCAAACAAAAACAAAAACAAAAAATATAGCTTTTTAACTTTATTAATTATAAACATAACTTGTAGGTAAACAAACACCTGTGTCTAACATCTGCCTTGCCAGCGCCATATATTCGTGTTAGAAGAGGCTATTCAACTATTTATATGACTCATCTGCCTGCACGTTTTTAGGTCACTCGTGCTCAAGATTTTTTTTTTTTTATGAGAAGACATAAATAAACTTATTGTTTGAAAATGTTGTATACTATCACTGACCTGCTTTGGTATATTCATCTGTAAATGAAACATTACTATTTCTTGAGGCCTGACATGCAATTTTCCTTTCCATGAAACCTATTATTTATCATTTCTACTGCTCTTCGGGTTATTTCATGATAAGAGAAATTGTAATTATTCAGGGTTGTATGGTTTAATTTTATAAGCTGGAATTGTTTTGGTTGAGACATTCCAACTTGCTCTTCACATTCGCCTCTTCCTGCTCTAAACTGTAAAATGTCAAATTTCTTCAGAAACCTTTGAAATATCTCTTCCTTTTTCCTTGCTGGATCTATTCTGACCTTTTTCTGTCTTGAGCTTTTCCATTCACGTTAGTTAGTCTTGTTGATCACATCAAGCCCTCCATAAAATAGATAAAATAGCTCCTTTTATACAGAGGAAAGTGCATAGTAAGGTATAATATTAAATAAAGAGTGGCCATTGGTACTGTTCACCAATTTCATGTTAATGGATTGGCCAATTCTAATCTCTTTCTCATCCCTTTAAAAAACATTTTACACTAAGCTCCTGCATAACCAGTTGCACAGAAGCCTGATATCCTATATTAAAGTGTTGTCTTTGGTATTTTTGTAATTAAACTACAGGTGTTAACTGTTCATTTTTTATTAAAAATTCTGCAGGTTTATTGTTCAGTGACCATAAAAATACTAAAATAAATAATTTCCTTAAAACACATATTTTAATAAAATATGTAGTACATATCCATATTCATGTGGCATAAAAGAAAATAAAATGCTTTTCACAATTACAGACTGTCATATTGTTTAATTTTTCTGAAACAAAGCTTAATTAATTCACCTCTTCTCTAGCACAACTATATATATATATATATATATATATATATACCAGAATGAGGGCGAAACACGTGTCGTGTACTCTTTGCATTTATTTGACAGTAAACTATTTCAACCATTCTATGATCTGCTCCTCACAAACTGAGGGCACCGTGGCAGATGTTAGCAGATTGCTGGCCAACCACAAGCGTTACCTGGTAGGTGACCACCCATACAATCAGATTGTGACACAGACTACGAATGCCGTGAATGTAATTACCCCGATCTACATGCTGTCAAATAAACGAACCACACGCCGTGGCGCAACGTTAGGGGCATCGCCTCTGGCGCTGACGTCCGAGGTTCGATTCCCGAGAGGGAGTGCAGAGTGTGTACACCTGATGAGCCCAGAATGAGGGCGAAACACGTGTCGTGTACTCTTTGCATTTATTTGACAGTAAACTATTTCAACCATTCTATGATCTGCTCCTCACAAACTGAGGGCACCGTGGCGGATGTTAGCAGATTGCTGGCCAACCACAAGCGTTACCTGGTAGGTAACCACCCATACAATCAGATTGTGACACAGACTTCGAATGCCATGAATATATATATATATATTGTAGCTGTGTAAGCCCGTGCTGTAAAAAGCCCAGGCTCCTAGAAACTATTGAAATTGTCAGAAGGGAAATTGAAATGCAGAGTCGGTGGTTTCGTTTTGTGGACGTACTTGCCCCCCTTGTCTATCAGCGGATAAGCGAGTTTCTCTCTCGTTTGTCTTTCCTCAGCGCTTTCACTTTGGGTATGGAGTCCCTTTCATTCAGCTTCATGCTGTAGCCTTGTACAAATTTCTTCTTCCGACACGTTAACTTGGGGCTGCCTTGCTGGCTCTTGGGGCGTCATGCTGTAGCCTTGCACTTCCAGGCCAGACAGACAGAGACACACACTTCCATGCGTAGATGTTTATATTTAAGATATATTTATTATATATATATATATATATATATATATATATATATTGTTACGGACAACTGCGGCCATTCAGACATGCACTGGCACTGCCTTCCCCGGAGTGCCAGATGGCAGCCTCCTGGGTTGCAGTGGCCCCACATATTCCTTCAGGGCTTCATGGGAGTTCACTGCAGCCCTGTGGGGTTCCGTGGATTCCAGCAGGGGGAGCCATGGAGGCAACAGAGCCCTGCTATACTGGGATTTCACCAGACCAGGGAGTGATTCCAGATCTGGCTAACAGAGGAGGATGAGGTGGAGGAGGAGGATGAGGAGGATGACAACAACAGCAAAGAAATCACTTATTAATTTTTATTTTTTTTACATAATTTACAAAAACAAGATAATTTGTTCTTGGATTTGATACTGCCTGTACTTGCTGTAGTTTCATATGTTTTAAATGTTAATGTGTTACTGATATGCACAAGAGAAGAGGATTACTTTTCTTTTCATTGAGATTGAAAACACTGAACAAAAATTTAAGAGTAAATAAACGGGCTGTCTTTTGTTTGTAATAGGAGTTGATTCATGGGACAGACCTGGAATGCTTGAAAACAGGGTAAAGTAAAAAAAACTTGGGGCACCCCGTCCAATTACCATTAAGCATCTATGCCTAATCATAATAATTGTTTTTTTTTCTGTCACACTCAATTTTAAGTGTGGTTAATTGCAAGTTACTGACACCACATCAACACCTTGGTATGGCAGTTATTTTACAGTTCAACTAATTTTATGCTAATGATTATTGTTTTAGTACTAAGGGTCTCCTTTAATTGTTAGCTGTTTTGATGCCTGAAGAGTATCTTCTAATAAGAGATAACATTTAATCTGCAATCTTCCACAGGACACATGGAATTACTCAAGATTTGTTTGGGCTATCCTTAATAGTGTTCCATCTTACTATCAACATTAAAAGGCTATCTTCCAGTTTTTTTGTTATATTTTTGTTTACTTCTCTCCCTGGTACAAATACCAACTACTTAATTCATTCTTATTATCAGCAGTATGAGACCCTGAAGACTATCTCAATTGATGATTTGTAAGTAACCAACCTTCTAGAATTGCTTTTCTTTAGCTATGATTAGATAAGTACTTGCCTTTATTTGCTTTTACTTGGATGTAGCTGGAAATAGCTATTCCTCATTGTTGCATTTACTCTTTACTGAGGTCATTTTCAAAGGCATCTAAAATTGCAACTGCAATTTTCACTCTAAAGCTTTAATTTTGACTCACTTGGATTTTACCATACCTCTTTTAAGTCAATCCTGTATTATAAATAATGCAAGCACAAATGAAAAATACATGAAAAGGATAATAAAGATACAATGTAAACGTACACAAAAAATAAATTAATTATACACACAATACTGAAGTTTTAAGTCCTAGTTAGACTGCTAGAGGTTCTTGTCTGTTTTGCTTAGGTCTGATGTTTAAGACAAATATATTAAAACTTCAGGCTGTATTCTAAAAACAAGGTCACAGATATACTGACAGACATAATTACTTTTATGGACCATTTCTAAAAACAATGGGTAACAGAACATTCAGGGAAAGAAGCTACACAAAGACCAAGGGCATGTATATTTTCTGGTGATGTCTCTAGGCTTTATGGCTGACTCATCTGAGATCCTAATTAAATATTGTGTACTGCTGGAGGAAATATGAAAAAGTATATGTAAAAAACTAGGAGGTAACATCAGATAAAGCCAAACGCAAAAAATATTATGTATCATGGTATCTGAATATGGAAAAATAAAACATAATGCTTCATCTAACTAGTCATTTATAGGTTTTGAAACAAAAAAAGACTTCTGTGAAGAAATAAGTAATGAGAATAATCATAGAAATGGGTTTGGTATTCCTGAAATTAGCATTTTTTTTCAGAATTGTGGCAGGCTCTTATTCACTCCAGACACCAGTGCTGTTAAGTGAATCCAAAGTGGTTTCACAAACATATATTCAGGTTTTCGGAGACTCAACAGGTGTTCTCGTCTCTGTACTTATGTTAGGGTAAATAACAAAGTTATTGTCTTTTTTTCACCTGCATTATTATCATTCTTTAATTTAATATTATTTATTGTATCAGTATGCTGCTGCTGGAAAATGTGAATTTCCCATTGGGATTAATAAAGTATCTGTCTGTCTATCTATCTATCTGTCTGTCACTTACAGTACATTAATAATACACTGTAAGTACTGTATATCTGACTCAAAAAGTGACAATGAGTCTTACCTAGAATAAACAGTGGGCTGTCATAAGAGATGCAATTTAAGAGACAAAGAAAGGGAAATATACAGCTTGTGATACTTAATCCAGCTAGTAGCATACTGTACATGTGGGGAAATGTCCAATAATGCTCATTGACAGCAAATGCCAGTGCTGTATAGTGCGGGACTTAATACTACTGTATGGTAAAGCATGTCTGGGGTCTGTGACAAATTAGGGCACGTGTAAGTAATAGTGCAGTTCAGGCTCCATGAGTGTAGGTGTGTGTGGGAGAAAAGCATTATAGCCACAGAGCACTTAATGGTACAAAGCTGATGACTGTCTGTTTACATGCGAGAGCATAACTGGCTCAGCTGTCCCTTGTTGGTACTCTGTGGCTCACCACTGAAGCACCTACACTCACTGGCCTATAAAGAGTCTGGGCAGAAAGGAACAGGGGAGAAAAAAAAATCGAAGAAAACAGAGAAAGGAAGTAAAAGTCAATCAGGTGGTCAAGACAGTGCTGCGGGAGGGAGGCACTGCAGTGGGGAAAATCCTATGGGGAAGCAAGCGGAACAATACTCCGGAGCAGATTGACCATGGTGAGTGGACAAAGCATGAGAGATCATGGGCTGCCAGATGGAAGGTGGCAGGATGTGGAAGTTGGGTGCAGTGTTGTGTCCTGACGGACTATAAAGGAGGTCATCGGATTGAGAGCCAGAATAGGGTTAACTACAATTGCTGGGGTCTCAGCCCTACTGAGTATACCACAGGGTGAGCAGGAGAGAATATTGAGAGAGAGTGAGCAATGAAGGACAGCATGAGGTCCAATTTAGTATTTTTTAAGGACTATTTAAGGTCTAAATGTATTACTTTGATTTTAAGACATGTCACATTGCACTAGCCCACCTTGATCATGACTATCCATGACCCGGGTTCAAGGAGATGCCAAGCTATGGGCAACCCGGGCATCATGTACTGACATTGTCACATAGCAAGAAGACCACTGTCTGTTGCAATACTTAAAGACTTGTGTTACAGTTAAGTTTACAGCAATCATTAAACAAGCTGTTATGAAGAACTTTTTTCATAAAAATGTTAGAGAAAGCTACTATGTCTGCAAAGAATAAATGGACAACTTAAACTGTTTCCAAGCAAGTCTATTTATTGATATTGTTTAACTGTGGTATGATTATCTGGCTTGCTACTTGTTGCGATGTGGCCTAACAGAGAGAAAGAACAGATTTTTCTGGTTTCACAATTCTTCTTTGACACTACTATGTTTTGACTATTGAAGGGGTTGGTGGGAAGCATGCAATATTTTCATTTTGTTTTCACTCCCAGATATATTTTGCAAATGGCATACATTTGTGTATTTAATTTTAATTTCCAAGACTTATCCAACTGCCTAAGACTCCAATGCATACATATACAATGACAAAATAAATGACTGAAGGAGAAAACACTTCAACACTAAAGAAAAATTACACTT
Source organism: Erpetoichthys calabaricus (assembly GCF_900747795.2). Lineage (NCBI taxonomy): Eukaryota > Metazoa > Chordata > Cladistia > Polypteriformes > Polypteridae > Erpetoichthys > Erpetoichthys calabaricus. The sequence goes on from NC_041394.2 coordinate 239,072,292, forward strand.
AGCTCAACTTGTAGTACTAATTTTACTTCTGAAAACAAATACAACCATGGACGAGTTTCGTGTCATGACTGCATCAGATTTTCTGAACTCATTTTACCCTCTATCTTCAAATGTCTTCCATAGCCTGCAGCAGAGTAACATCCCCTCAGGATGAGGCTGCTACATCACTTTTTACACTGGGATGGTGCATTTTTGATAATATTCAGTGTTTACTTTATACCAACCGTGGCATTTAGTTTGATGGTCAGAAAGTTCAGTATTGGTTTCTTCAGACCAGAAATCCTTCTTCCAGAGGATTTCAGAGTCTCACATGTGTTTTCTGCTAAACTCTTCCTCTGTTCTTTTTTTTTTTTTTTTTTTTTTTAGCTTTGTGCTCTCCCCCACCATAAGCCATAAGTGTCTGTCTGTGTGTGTGTCACAGTTTCTTGAGGATGGTCTACAGCTAAAACGGCTGGATGGAAAAATACCAAACTTGAAACTTAAGCCTGTTATGAGATGACGATATGCTGATCAGTTTTTGAGCCAAATTGTGCAAAAGAAAGAGGCACTCTAGAGGAACCCTCAAATACCGTAATCTATAATAATAAAAGGCAAAGCCCTCACTGACTGACTCACTCACTGACTGACTGACTCATCACTAATTCTCCAACTTCCCGTGTAGGTGGAAGGCTGAAATTTGGCAGGCTCATTCCTTACAGCTTACTTACAAAAGTTAGGCAGGTTTCATTTCGAAATTCAAAGCGTAATGGTCATAACTGGAACATATTTTTTGTCCATACACTGTAATGGAGGAGGCGGAGTCACGTATCGCGTCATCACGCCTCCTACGTAATCACGTGAACTAAAAACAAGGAAGACATTTACAGCACGAGTCACACGCGGGAACGAAGGTAAATGACGTTAATTTTTGACTGTCTTTTAATACTGTGTGAGCATACATATTAACACATGTGCAATTAAACGTGTGCATTTACGGGGTGATTTCTGAGGCTTAAAAGCTCACCTTTTATCAAACGCGGGAAGAAAGGTAACTGACGTTGTTCACTGTCTTTTAATACTGTGTAACCATACATATTAACACATGTCCAATTAAACGTGTGCATTTACGGGGTGATTTCTCAGGCTTAAAAGCTCGCCTTTTACTAAAAAGGTAAATGCAAAACTATTTTCAATCAGTTTATTGAAACGCTCCCGTTAAGGATTGCAATAACATATTCGCGAGATAAAAGAACGAAGTAGGGGGAAATGGAGGAACAGCCGCAAACAGCGAAGAGCAAAAAATTAATTAAACAATTGAGAACGGAGCGAGTTAAGCATACAAGCATGTTCATAAGGGAAACAAAGCACGGTGTAAAACGTAAGTTTAAATTAAGTTTATAGAAACGCTCCCGCTGCGGATTGCAATAACATATTCGTGAGATAAAACTTTAATGAGAAGACACGAGGTATAAACGGAAGCCCACACGCCGTGGCGCAAGCGTTAGGGGCAACAGTTTCAACCATTCTATGATCTGTTCTCGCAACTGAAAACACGGCACATGGCGGATGTTAGCCGACTTGTGACCGCAACGTTAGGGCTTCAACTATGGCGCTGACGCAACATCTCAGTGCCCAACACTTTGTAGACTGTACTTAAAAGACACGCCCTCCTCACTGGACAGTTAAAAACACCAATCAAACTAACGATGACATCAAGTATTACCCCAATCAAAAGTAGGAAAGGACGGCATCTTCATAAAATGCGTGTGGGATGATTTGCATGAGACGCTGCTTTAAAAAAAAAATGATTACAAAAAATACGGGATAAATCCCGGTCCAGTATTGATTCAAAATGGGACGCGCAATTTCATTCTCAAACGCGGCACGATTCCGTATTTTAAAGGACGGGTGGCAACCCTACAGTGCCAGGTAACCACCCATACAATCAGATTGTGATTCACACTAGGAATGCAATGAATGTAATTACCCCGATCTACATACAAGGCGAAAGTCTTGCAACATTCAAAGATGATGGTTTGGGATAATTAGTACTTATTAACTACAACATTGAACATAAAAGAGCTTATGAAGCCTTCAACCGAAAAAAGCAAGATCTCAGAGATCGTAAAAAAAAAAAAGGAGGTAATGTTTTACTCGCTGTAGATTTTAGTCAAACATTACCAGTTATTCCACGAGGGAGACCAACAGATGAACTCAACGCGTGTTTAAAATCCATGCTTCTCCCACGGTCGGTTATATGTCGCATGTTCTCGGGTAGGTACACCAAAAAATGTATACATTTAAGCATGTAATGGGCAAAGAAAAAATGAGGTATACCCGAAGGCACTGCAGTAGTACTCAATGTAACTTTACTTCTTAAATGTTAATGTTTTACTGTTTAGTAATTTATACGCTTCTTATATATTGTTCAAATTCTTTTATCAAAATACCAGTGACAGCGCAATGCACGATAACATGGAGTGAATACACCATACGCATCTGCCCACGGCCGCCCTGGTGTGCGCAGATAGGAGTTGATTCTAAAATAAAATAAACATAAAAAGAGTAATACATTCATCACCCATAAAGCGGATAGCAGACGTGACGTATTATATGTGTACCACATTTCAAGTCAATACGTGAAACGGTTTGCAAGCTACATGTGATTTAAAATCCTGGACAGACCAACGAAAAGCCACGGTAGCAAATTATAGAATAAGATTTTACTGTTTAATAATTTATATTTATATGAAATGTGCTTCTTATATATTACTTCATATTCTCATATGATAATGATGTTAATGTTGTTTATATTGATTTCTATGTTATTGTAAGTGCATCTATGTGTGTTATATGTATGTATGTGTTATATATATATTATATTATATTATATATATATATATTATTAAATATATATATAAAATATATATATATAAAAAATATATGTGTATATGTATATATAATATCTGTATATGTGTGTATGTGTGTGTATGTGTAATGTCTATATATGACGCCACTCATCAATGCAACACAATTACATTGCAATCCTGTTTCGTTATTTTTACCTGTTTCCTTTACTTTCTCCTCCCTCTTTAACCACCTACTTCTCCGCTGCGCGCGGGTATTTTGCTCGTAGTTCTGCAATGAATCAGAATTCAGAAATCATTAATTGCTATCGTAATGACCTATTTCATGATCAGAAAGATCAGCATCAGAGTGGTAAATAATTACTGATGTTTATAGCATAGTTTGGGTAACTTGGTTCCTAGGGGACAAAGACTACTGACGTTCACATACAAATTTTTTTAATATAGAGGCTGTCTATTTGCTAGTTTTCCATAAAGCTACAACTTGTGAAACACCCAGCAAACAGTTGTTGTATGCAAAGTCTCTTCAATCTCAGTCACTGTAGTTTGTAACTCTTTCAGAGTTATCACAGGTCTCTCAATGACCTTCCTCACTAGTTTTCTTCTTGCACGATGACTCAGTTTTTGTGGATCGCCTGCTCTAGACAGATGTGCCATACTCTTTCCATTTCTCATTTGTAGATTTAACTTGACTCTGAGGGATACTCAGTAATTTTTTTATTGTCTTCATTCCCTGACTTGTTAATGGATTTGGTTGGAGTGTGTAAGTTAGGCGACGATTCTGACCACAAGTTGGATCTTCCTGATGCAGGAGCATTTATATCATAATTAACACTAGAATTCCTGAAGTGTTGATCAGCACAAGCAGCAAGCAGCCTGCTAAAAACATCCCCACCTCAACTGACGTAGCTGAAGTTCTCCCAGCTCAAGTCTCTTTATCTGTGTGTGAGGCTCCTGGAGTTGTATAGGGTAAATAATATCTCATTATATGGAATATATAGATTTCACATGTGTTCCGTGTCTACAATGATCTGAGTAAATGTAGTATGACAGGAAAGGCGAGGCAAGAAATGTTGATTTATATACAGTCCCCTCCACAGTAATTGACAACCCTGGTAAAGGGTAAAAATTAGTAAAAAAAAAAAAAAAAAATCGCCTTTTGGTGAATTATCTTAATCTTATACTGAAAAAAATTAGAGAATTCCACCCTTTAACTGAAATAAATTTTTACCTGCATCATTTTCTGGGAAATGTTTGAGTCCAAAAGTAGCTTTTACAGGGTTACTTATCACTACCGACTATGTTATATTTGACATAGTCTATGCAGTGAAATACAGTCTAGCATGATGCAGTTGGTCAATCATACACTTCATTTAACTGCATACATCATATGTGCCAATAAATCTGAAATGCACAGCCTTGCATTTCTGAAATATCCAACACTTTTGTCCACCTGTATATTGCCATTAATTTTGTAATGTGAATCAACGACGAGCGTTAACTTCTTTTTAAAGTATGAAAAATACAGACATTAAATTAAACTCTGTAAATTAAACTCTGGAGCTAAATCATGATGGAACAGATTAAACTCTTTTATCTATAACTCATAGAGACTGTGTTTTTTTACAATGTGCTGCAAAAGGACCAACAAATGATGCCATTTTTCAGTTAGCAAAATTTTTATTTTTTGGTTGGTAGACATTTATTCAATCCTATAGTATAATAAGTCAGTATTAATTTAGGCTTTGACGCTAAATTTTCTTTCCACATTTTTGGGTTTGAATGAATAAACTTTATATCGCCCGTATAACATTATCAAATACTGCTCTTGTGGATGTCCTCTACACCAGTGTTCTGTAACAACCTCTTCGATTCCCCCACACATTCCCAATCCCGGCCCTCCTACTGTAGGTACTTTCCATGGTCCATACACCCAAGCCTTTACAAATAGAAGGCAAGTTAAAGAAGAATACAAACTGCAACCACAGACAGACATCATACAGCTTCCATGAGTTCAAAGATGTTTTTCACCTCTTTTACACAAGGCCAACACCGTTACAACACACAATACTTCATGTTTTTGGCATTGTGTTTCATCACATTCTTCCATTGGTTAGTATTTGTACATGGTGGCACAGGTAAACAGGAAATTTTGAAACTAGATGCTGGCAACCCTGGGGTGTTGGCAGTTGTTTAGGACTAATGCAACCTCGTTTAGTACCTCTTACCATCAGTTATAATGGAGCAGTGGTGTGGTCCGCAACGAGTATTTGCTGTGAAAGCCTTTTATAAGAATAGTGATAGTGTGACTGCTGCACAAAGGGAATTTTGGCGTCATTACCAGTTAGGATGTCATGATTGTGTCCTGTCTGCTCATGCGATTTCGAAAAATGTGGTTTCAACAGGACGGAGGCACTTTGCATACTGCCCGAAAATTGATGGCAGCTACTCAAAGATTGTTTGGAAGGTGCATCATTTAACTTAACGGTGACATTCCATGGCCTCTGAGATTCCCAGATGTCACTGTTTGTGATTTTTTTTCTGTGGGGACATCTTAAAAACCAAGTGTACCACACACGTCCTGCAACCATTGCTGAACTAAAAAAGGAGGATTGAAGAAGAAATCGCTGGCATTCCTCTTGACATGTTATGTCAAGCAATGCAGAATTTCCACGAGAGGCTGTCACAATGTATACCGAGAAATGGACAACACCTTCATTATTTTTTCTATAAACATAAAATGAATACTGAATGAATATCGATTACCATCATTAATCACATATCCTGTACAATACATTTCATCATTAAATGTATTTTATAATGTGTTTATTCGTGCATTGAATGTTAATTGAAAATTTCCCGTTTCCCTGCGCCACCCTGTATTTTCCATGAAATTTTCTTTTGTTCAATAACACATTGCATTCTTTGCTCTGCCTCCAACTATATTTTACATTCCCTTTTAATATGAGAGCCAGACAAATACATACACAGTTTTAAAAGTTCCTTATCTTTGGCATTCAGTGGAATCTCTTTGGACAACCTGCAGGAAATAGTGCCTACGTCTTCAAAGTGCATATTTAAGTTTATCATTATATTGGTGGACTTCATCCCTTTCAATACTCCTTTATTTGAGGACCAGAGGTTCATGTGTTACACTGGTTTCAAATTAAATCTACAACACAATAAAGTATGCAGAAAGTGAAGGGGTCTAAATACGTTCTGAATCCACTACTGTATATCTGGAGTGAAAGAACACACCACAACTGTGAACATAACTTTAAATACAAAATCAAGAGCCTCTAACAAAAATAGCATTGTTTACATTTTATTTATGATTATCCATTTTTGGTTAATTCATTATTCCTAACATAATGTAACCTCATTTCTAATTAGGCACTGCCAGACTGTTGTATCACATATGGATTCTTTCACATATAGGAAGATTTCTGAAAGGAGATGGATTATCATTCTGGTAAACCCTTTAATGTCCATACAGACTGAAGGAAATTTATACATTCTACTACATCTGGGTCACAAAAAGATCTCACTTTCCCTAACTTGCCAGTGGCAGCTTTGTCTTAATCAGATCATTGCATTCCTTGTATCCAACTCGAATCTGAGATTACTGATTGAGACTACTTAGGCCATGGGTGTTTCCTCCATTCTTGGTATATGACAGGAACAAATATATTGGAACTCTCTGCAAAATGGTCACCATGTTTTGATAACAGATTGTTTTAATGGCTTTCTAGTCTAAAGCGCAGTTAGACCACTTGATGCCATAAATATACCTAAATTATCAGTGATGTTACATCCCACAAAGGCCGGTTCAGCTGTGGGGAAAAACTCCTTCAGACAGCTTTTAAATATGGGAAAAACACATTCTCTGTCTGCTTAAGAACTTGTTCTTGCACGATCAACTGCTGGCTATACTGCGTAAGGCACCTATCACAGCACGTTGCTTTGAGGCTTTAAAGCCAGCTTGCTCACCTGTTCTTGGTACGAAACTGGTCTTCGTAGCACCTGACACTATGCTTGTTTACATTCATTAAAAGATCTGTGTACTGCCACTTACTTCCAGTTTGCATCTCTGTTGGGATTTCTGGAAGCATCACTAGTAGAAAGAAACATTAATTAACTTGACCATAGACAAACTCCAATTATGTACCTCATGATCATGTTACAGCCAGTCACTTTAAAAATGTCTTTTAGGGGTAACTTGTGTTTTTACCAAGCAATGTTATTACACCTTCCTTTACTCCTTAAAGAATGTCCTGTCAAACTGTTTCCAATTTAAAATTTCACAAACTGACTTGTAAAATTTTGTGTGTGTGCTAAAAGCTATACTAAAGCATACCGTGTACAAGTGAATTCCATTCAATTCCAGCCTGGTAAGAAGCAGTTTGAATTTATCAGCCAAATCAAGTTATCACAGAGAGTGGAAGAGAGTTCTTGCTTTTATGAGATCAATTTTAACATCACATTTAGGAAAAGCAATTTCAGCTTTTAATACATGGCAATCAGACCTTTCAGCATCCCATTGCTCATGCAATAGAGTAAGTTCAGCAGTGCACACAACAGCCCCAATGTAAAGAATGCTTGAATTTTCTTCTTCCACATATTTAATTTGAATTTTATTTATGTTTAACTGTTTAAGGGTACACAGCTTTTTAAAATAAGCAATTACTTTTATATTATTTAGTTTTTTCAAGAAAAATTAAATAGGCAAAGTAGGCAAAAGAATATAAAATAACCACAACTTATTTGCCAATTATATATAATATATATATTACTTTAGAATACTGGGCTGTGAGACCTGATCTCCTCCAGCAGTATCAAACAACGGCACAATGGGACGTCAGGGATGCAGTCTTTTCTCCGGGTATAATAACAAGAGGCCATTCAAATGTGACATTCCTCCATTTTGTAGCACTATAAGAATTAGCAACCAACTATGAATTGTTAAAAGTTTAATGGCAGAAAAAGAGAACATTTCTATTTTGGCAAACAAGATGTTAACAATACCAAAAATACTGTTTGAGAGAAAAGATTACAAATATTTAGCATTAATTTTAATATCCTATTACAGTCTGCCCTCTGTAGCCACAGGGGACTGGTTCCAGGACCCCACATGGACACCAAAATCTGCAGATGCTCGAGTCTATAAAATAAAATGGTGTAGTATTTCCATATAACCTAAACATATCCTCCTGTATACTTTAAATCATGTCTAGATTACGTAAAATACTATGTGAATAATTGTTATTCTGCATTGTTTACGAGGATAATGACTTCTGCAAGCAACATGACACTTTTCAAAAGATCTAAGATTTTTATTTTCTCTTAAAGAGTTAGCACTGTAAGCACCCTCTTAGCCTCTGAGGGAATGCTTTGACCACTTAATTGTTTTTTAAGAGCCAGTTTTCACAGAAAATGTGACGCAAAGAGCGTCCCAGTGCCTTTCAGACAGGAATGACGACTGAACAGGTTTTGTTTAAAGAAATGCTGGGCAGCACTTGCTGCCGAGTACACATGTGCCCCTGTCAATAATAACAGTTTCAACTTTTGAAACTTTAGTATTTAATTTACAGTGTACTGATTATCTACAAGAGTTCTGTGTGCGCCCAGGCCGTTTCTAGCCTGCAAAGTTTTTTGCACAAATGCACCTATAACCTTACCTAAGTTTAAAGCCAGTACCCTGGCCAGGTGTCTGTGAGCTGAGGGACAGACTCACTTTGGCTGACTTTGGGCAATGGTTTAAGGAAGGCTGATTTCAGTTTAACTTTTTAGTTATTGATTTTTTTAGTCTTCTTTGTTTGAATGTCTTTATTTTCTGGAATATGTGTATGTCTTTTGTTTAAGGGCTGTAATACTACTGAAATAACGATTGAATCTGCTTCCCACCTTGACAATTGGAAGCTAGTCAGAAGCAGCAAGGTGAACAAGAAAGAGCTTTCATTCTATAAGTTCAGTGATTGCCAGAGAATGGGGTCAATCAATGTACAGAGTAGAGCAAGGGTGTTTTGTGTGAGCAGAGCGAGCCAACTGAAGAGCAGTGTGGTGGCTCAGCAATTATCTAACATATAGGAGCTATAGGTTTATTCCTATAAGCCATTTTATTCAACTTCTATGGTGGGTGGCTACATAAGGATATGACTATAGATTACTTAATTCCCAAGGATTCAGCACAGCATGTATGCCAAAACTGTGCTGAAGTATCTCATTTAGTAGGTGCAAATGATGAACAGCAGTTTGGTGTTTTCTATTAAACATGTTATTGTCAAATACATCAGAAAGTGTACCAAGAACATGTGTTGCTTATCTTGTTTCAGAGTTGGACGTAGCACAAAAACTGTGAGATGACCACAGTATTGCACATAAGTGTCAACAAAATATTGACACAATCATCAATCCATCTTTTTAACCCACTTTTAAGGGTAAAGGGCCACATGACGGCACAGTTATTCAATGGATGTCAGACAGGAATCAACTCAGACAATGACAGCAGTTCCTTAATTAGCACATGCATTTTAAACAACTATAATACATCAGTTGAATAACTGCACTTGTAGATCATCAATTAGAAGGGCACGAAATAGAAAAAAACAATATGGGATGATCCATATAGTACATCCATAAAAATAATACTTTAGTAATACTGCAGGACACCACTCAATGAAAGATTTCACAGCACAACTGAATGTACAATACAATAATATAGAATCAAGTTCATTAACGTATGTAATATTTATTATCTACACAAATAAATGTAGAATAAAATAAACAGGAAATTGAATGAAGTGAACAACTTAAATAATATTTAATGTGAACACTTAGGGTCAAATGAAGTAAAGAAGCTGCACAGATAGACAGTTTGGTACAGGGGTGGCTTGATGTCCCTGTGCACATCGACCTTAACACATCAGGTGCGTATGTGTGCTTACTTATTTCTCTACATCATGAAGCATGTACTCATCAAGCTATATTCACTTATAAATGTCTTTGAGAGTGTGTGTACATGCATGTGTGCATACACACACTTTGTTTGTGCCTCTGTGCATGTGTATATGTCTATTTAAATACATTATGTATCAAAAACTACTAATGCAAAAATTTTACAAATCAATAGGCCTTGTCCTATGACTATATGTAGTAGATGGCAAAACTCCTGGTTAAATTAAACATTGACATAGGTCAAACCTTTTTAGAAAGGTATGGGGTTATGCACTGAACCAAACTGGTTGGAAAAGAATACTCATGGAGCCTGTATCAAGACAAACATGATGCAACTTGTTTAAAGAAGATAGGTTATTTTTTATGAAGTTTTTATTGTGTACAGGTCCTACTGTTCAGGGTGGATATCTCGGAAACTGCTTGTTCTAATATGTTTTTTGTTGGGATGTAATCATATAGGAGTACACAACACAAAAACACATACTATGCTGATGAAAATTGGAATTTTAAGACATAAAAGTCTTTTAAGACATTTAAATCTACAGATACACACACAGATATGCATATGGACACTGTGCTAAAATCAACTTTTCTCAAAGTTTTAAATATCATAGAATCCGAATCTGAATTTAACTTGATAGAAAATTTTGGACCCCATTACTAAACTGCCATTTACATGGAAATAATATAATGAATAAAGGCAGGAAAGCAATGCGTTTTAGAATAAAGTGAACATATCAAACAAAGGACAACAGAAGACTCCATATGAAGATGTGCAAGTTCAGTTAACTGGCAACTCTAAACTGGTCCAGTATCATTGTACATGTGAGCCTGAATTGGAATGGACTGCCACATAATCCACGGTTCTTGCATAACTTGCGCCCGATGCTTTCATGGTAGGCACCAGCTCCCTGCATCCCAGAAATGAATGTGTAGTTTGCAAAAAAGGATGGATCAATGCACAACAGAGTACAGTAAATGTAAGCACACAAGTTACCTCAAAAATCCACTGGCATCTGATATTTTAAATGTATTCCTTTGTATTCTGTACCCAATACATAAACAGATTAAAATGAGAGTTGGTAAATAAATATAACCTGGCTGAGTATTAAGTTTGTTTTGTCTGTAAACATCCAATATTCCTAGACTACCAGGTGGTTCTTTGTCCTTGTGATTTATGGTCCAGTGTAGTCTCATGATCCAACAAGGCCTCTGGAACGCTGGAGAGGGACAGCATGCTGTCTTTCTGCAGCGAATAGCTAAGGTATGACAAAGTAAGGTATCTCTATGGATGGAATATCAGATACACATTATGGCCTATTAGCGCTTTAGGCCAGGTCCATGGTCCTTGGAACGCCTCTTGCAGCAATGGAGGTGTAGTGTAGTTTCCAATGATTCAGCTTATCCGTCCGGCCTCAGGCACAACTCAACCTCCATTCCATTCCTGGACAGAGCTAACCTGACTGTCCTTTTATTTCTGTCACCTGTATTCCCCCAGGCTGTCTTACTGGAAGGGCAAGGGCTGTTGATGCTTCTAAAACCTGTCCTTCTTCCGGAGGCTCATAAATTCTAGCTGTCTTTGTCTCAGATATTTAGAGCTCACACAACTGAATCAATGCTTCTGATGTTACAGATAGAGTATTGAAGTGGCAGAGTAGGTGTGGGTTATAGCAAAGCACTCTTGTACAATCAGTTATAACCAGATCGATGCAAAGTTTTCAATCCCCTACCATAAAAAGCACACCCCAGAGTAGTACTTAACAAAAGTTCATATAAGTGAGAGTACTCTTAAAAACTCTGGGTTGTTATAATGCCCCTTTTTTCACTTTTTACACTTTTCAATTGATATATATGCTTAATGTCAGAAAGTGGTTTCTTTCTTTTAAACATCCAATTCAAACTCATTATCTAAATACATAATATCAAACAAATTATAACAAAATGCTAGATATTACATATACAAAGCAACAAAGTGAAATAACAGGTAAAAGAACATTATTTTGTGCAGTCTTTCATCACTGTTTTCTTCATTTCTAAGCATAACAGTGGGTATGTTTGTACAACCGAGTTTTGCAATGAACGGGCAGCCAGTTCAGTGATGGTTTATACCTTGTGCTTGACGGCGGAGTAAATGGGGCTAATTTTTCTAGCAACTCAAATAAAAAATAGTAAACATCTTAAGATGTGAGGGTTACAACAATATTATCCATCAAACATTAAAAGTAGAAGACAAGTATGCCTGTTAATATGCTAGATAATAAAGATCATCTTGATGGCCACAGTGATTCAAAAATACTTTTTACAGCAGGTGAGGTTAAATCTATTTAGATTTTTATTATATTGTATTTCATAATACAGGGTGACCTACGAAAAAGTGGCCCACCTCCACCAAGACAACTCCCGTCTTGTCTGCTGCTGGATAGGAGTACCAAATTTGATAATTTTTCTCTTCAACACCTAACACAGTCATTTCTCTGGAGGCGGCCACTTTTTCATGAGACACCCTGTAGTTAAATAAAGACTATTGATATGCTGCACCTATAGAAAATGAATGTATAAATGAAATGAAAATGTTGTTTAGTAGAAAAAAACCCCAATCATTTTAAGTTGTTTACATTCAGAATGCAATAATGTACCTTTCTCAATTCTCTGAACCCATTTTGTCCAAGTTAGGGCTGCATGTGGATAGAGTTTATTCTGGCATCATAAGGAAGACAGCAGAATAAATCCTGAATTCTGTCTTTCGCAGGGAACACTTAGTCTTACAGTTGACAATTAACCTACATCACACACATACACCTTGAAGGCAGTCAAAGGGCTTAACCTGGCATGAAACAGTGAGTTAGGGCTTGACGGTGTGCACCAAAGCATTTTCACCTTCCTCTGCAGATCACCAGATGACAAGGAGACCTAAGCCCTAACCAGCTTCCTCATTCCTCTCTAGACCATGCCATCCTCCTGACCTCATTTCCGCCTCTTCCTTCCTGGACCCGTCTCTTCCTCTACATCGCCTATAAAACCCGACCTCTATCCCATTTTGGACATAGTCTCTTGTGACTACTCTGTATTAGGGAATTCATTCCCAGACGGGTTTATCCATTCCCGGGAATTCAGGAATCCCGGGAATAACACAGTGCACGGGCATCTCACATGTGAACGGTTTTAGAACGAGCGGCACTTATTTTTAATAAAACTACTGCAATATGTTGACACCAATAAAAGACTAACCTTAACTACAAGCAGTTCATGCTGTCATATATGTACATGTATCTAGTTAGATGCGGTAATAAGAGCGTAGAAAGCACAATGTGTCGAGCATGCGGTCGTCCAGGTGAGAGCGCACCTTCGTGCAGAGTATGCCAGCCGCTGAGAAAGCACGCTCTGCCTCCACTGAAGTAGGCGGCACAGTCATCAGATACCGATACACTTGTTCTAAACAATGCCTTCGCTTGCTGTTGCTCTGAAACACCGCCGTTTCAGCTTTTACTGATGCATCCAGTTTCTTGTCATCATTCTGTTATGGCAAGTTTCTTGGCACAGATAATGCGGATTCAACAGACTGACGCATTGCAATTTCAAGTTGCTGTACAAAGCTGTCAACAGCACAGACGTCAATGAACTCTGCCCCGTCCCGGCATTCGTGAGCTGCAGAGTGCAGACTCCTCCCAGTCCACTGTGCTCAGTCTTAGTGGAGGCCGGGAGACTGACTGCTGCTGGTCTGTTGTTGACTGAATTAATGAGTCAACACTACACCATGGGACAAAAAAACGTGCCATTTAATTATTTTCAACTATAACTCTATTATTTCTTTATCGATTTTTACAATTTTACACGCTATATATGCGAACTTGGCCGTTCCCATTTTCCCAGTAATTACAGCAGTTTCATTCCCGGGAATCCGGAAAAATACCTGATTCCCTACTCTGTATTCCTGCAATATACAGGGTTGGATCCCCAAACCTTTTTTGGTTCTGTTTGCTTATATTTACACCTAACATATTTTGCATTAACATGTGTCAGGAAAGATGGAGTTCCTGGGAACTGGAGAGGGTATACAGATTCATGCCCTCAAGGTACTCAAAAGGCATGGTGAATTGCTATAAAGAAAAGTCATGATTTTCATGATAAAAATAAACTCTACTATGACTGATATCTAAATATAACGATTTCTCATATTTTGTCATACAATAAATAGTAAATGGCTTGTCAATGCTGATGTGTGATCAACATTGACTGACTTATTCTTTTAAGTAAGAATTATTTCCTTCACATGTGAGTTTGTTTGTGTGTGTGTGTGTGTGTGTGTGTGTGTTAGAGCTCAGTAAGTGGACCCTATGACACTCTTCCAGGATTGTTTCCAGCTTTGCACCCCCTTTGCACATATCCTCCCACCAAACTTGAACTGGATTAGATGTGTTTGAGAATGTAGTGATTTTGACATCCATCTCCTTTTTTTCAAGGCAGTTCTATTGCTTCTCTTTATTTTCTACTGTAGCAGTTCCCAAACTGTGTTCTGTGGAATGAAACTGCACAAGTCAAACTATTCAACTGTCAATTATCATCCAAACAGCAAACAAGGAAATGCATCATGCCATTTGGTTCCTAGAACTCTAATGGAAAGGTAGGGGGAGCATGGCATATCTCCAAACACCCATTCACCAAATGAAGTAATTTTATCACAGCCTGGCATCTCGGACCTGGGTGACCTCGACAGGGAAAGAGGATGAAAGTTCAGAAAAAGTTCCTTGTGTGCTCAGTAAAGAGCTCTTGGCTTTTCTAGCATTATCCAGAAGGTTCTTTGTCATATATATACTAGCATAACGCTACTCCCTTACTAACTCCATGGATAACTAGCTTAAGACGGGTACGCTTTTCAGGTGCCAAAACTATAGCATGTGGAACTTCTAGTTCCAGCTCTATGGAGACAATGCTATTTGTACTTGTTGACAATCAAGAACATGCTCCTTATTGCAGTTTGGCAAACAACAATACAAGGATATTAGAATTTGCTTTTTTCTGTACACAGACTGAGTCAGCCTGGACTCTGTCCTCTCTGATTTATTATTTTATTCATTTAGGGCACAACTGCAATGAAGGATGACCCTCATACTAATGGTCAAGAAGCGAACATACCGAAAGTAAAGGTATAACAACTTTGGAAAAAAAAGAAATATGAAGAATCTTATCTATCTTTAGCCTTCATTCCTATTGGAAGTGCAGAACACCCAGACAGGCAATGCATCATTTGTAACAAAATCCTCCTTAACAGTTTTTTGGCACCCACTATGCTGAAATGACACCAGGAAGCAAACAACCTGCATGTAAACGGAAAGGACGTTAGCTTTTTTTAAAACCCACAAGGAAGTTCAAGATGCCGCTGTGGCTTGCTTATAGAAATATGCAAAGGCTGATAATGAAAATGAAACTGAAGCATTGTTTCTGTTAAGTTACTGGATTGTCTGTGCAGGGAAATCACATATAACTGCACAGGATCTCATCAAAACATGTGTGAAAGAAATTGTTGTTTGTGTGCTTGGAGAGGAGGTGGCAAAAAAAGTTTCAGCAGCTCTGTGTTGTAACAATCCTGTGTCCAATTATATTCATAAAATCTCACACTATATCGAAGATGAATTAATTCAGAGACTTAAAAATTGTGAAGTGTTTTCAATACAACTGGACAAGAGTACAGATGTCTGTAGTATAGCGGGTCCGTGGCTGGGAAAAAGGTGATCGATTTTTAAATAAATGAATCAATGGCTGGTTTGATCTATATGGATGTGCATGCTTGTGCCGCTGGAGGAGGTTTCTGGAGAAATCGGGGCAAGATGGACCTGCATGTGAGGATGTGGTCTGTCTCAATTGTTTCATTGGCTTTCTGCAGTGCACAATTGAAGCACTGCACCCAAGTTAGGTAGATAAAAACTGAGCCGGCACAGTAAGGAAGGGTGAGAAAATAATCGGAAAGAGAAGGGCAAAGGAGGAAAAACAGACTGGCCAGGGAAGAGAGAAAGACAAGCAAGAGATGGAGGTTAAAAGGAGAAAAGATAGAAACATGAAGAGAGAGAGAGCGAGTCCGTGCTGCAGGGAGCGAGAGGCAGGTGGTCGATTGGGAGTGAGCTTAAAGGCTGAAGTTGAAGAAATGGCGCACCTACTGAGTGATAGCTGTGGTGTAGGAGCAGCCCAATTCACTGAGTCTCCTGCAAAGGCCGAGTGTGAGCACCCGGAGTGACATGTGTGGCTCAACAAGTGGCCATGTGCATGCCGATGGAAGGGTGGCAGGGAATGGAGCCAATATATGAAGGTTGACTGCACCTGTTGGTTGGTGTCTCCTTCTCCTGTGAGGTTCAAATGAGATAATGGGAAGGAGATGGCAGTTTTAAAAGGGTAATATTTGGGGTTTAACCTCAACACTTTTAAGGGATCTACTTATTAGAACTGTTTTTACCCTCCACCATCATTCATTTTTTGAATTATTTATTTATTGAACATTTTAAACGCTGCACTTATTTGACACTTTTGTTGAACTGTTTTAATAAAAGCACTGGAGCACTTTTGCACCTACCCCTTGCTTGGGTATTTTATCGGCGGCAGCGAGTTCAAGAGACTCCCTGGAAGGATCCAATAGGGTGCGGTGACCTGCACCATCACAAACCTAACTTGTGATATTTCTTGTTTTCTTGAGGTATCTGTTCAAAGAATTTATCAAAGAAGATTTGTTTCTACGGACACCTTTGGAAACCAATACAACTTGGGAAGAAATTTTCAAAATTATCAATTGTTACATGCGTAAACACAATATTGACTGGGATAACTGTGTTAATATATGCAGCGATGGAACTGCAGCAATGGTGGAAAAATTGAAAGGGATGGTATCAAGAATAAAAAAATGTAACACCAAACTGCACCAATAGTCATTGCATCTTGCATTGGCATGTCCTTGTGTCGAAGAACATTTTATCTGGCTTTAAAAATTTTCTTAATGAGGCTGTAAAAACTGTCAAATATGTAAAATCTCGCCCACCCCAGTCAAGACCTTTTGCAAAGGCTTGTGAAGAAATGGGAAGTCAACATCAATTGCTTTTAATTCACACAGAAGTTGGATGGCTTTCAAAAGGCAAAGTCCTGGCCAGGCTTTCTGAGCTGCACAATGTTCTTCTGGTTTTCTTCATTGGAAGAAACCATTTTTTTTTTTTTTTGCATTTTACTGATTTTATTAAAATCAAATAACATTCCATACAAGCAAGTCAAGTTTAACAATAACAAATCAAACTATTTTAAGTATACAAATAAAACAATTTCATTCATCACAATGTAGTGTGTAAATCGAATATTTTCTAGTACAAAAATAAATATTTGTGGTTATATTTGAAATGTTTTCTCTTTATTTCCAAATCTATTATGGCTAAGTTGTGCAAAATACAAAGGCAATAGGAATAGATGAAAGAATGAACAATATTGTTGGGTTCACAATCCTTAATAAAAAATCAGGGATAGAGTTAGGGTTTCATTAAAAAAAAAAGTCCTCTGAAGGGTTCCATGACTGAAACAAATTGAGAACCACTGTTCTAATGTGCTAAAGCTGACTCCTAGCAAATTAACACTTATCTCATAAACAATACCTACTTCTTTTTCTAAATTTTTTTATATAATTAAAAAGTGCTGTGATACATATCTCAATGAAAAGTTTGTTCATCCATCAGTTTACTCACTCTACTAGGAATTTTCATGGATGGAGTGCTGGAAAGAGCCTAACTCATAAGAACAGCAGCATTTATTTGTACCGCCATTTTCACACTGACAATGTAGCTCAAGTGCTTTACAAGATGTCAAAGAAATAGTTACAAGAAAGGAAAAAATAGATAGGAAGAGTAATGAATAAATAGTACACAAAAATCAAAAATGCACAATTATATAATATACAGTTAGGTCCATAAATATTTGGACAGAGACAACTTCTTTCTAATTTTGGTTTTGTATATTACCACAATGCATTTTCAATGAAACAACTCAGATGCAGTTGAAGTGCAGACTTTCAGCTTTAATTTAGTGGGAGGAACAAAACGATTGCATAAAAATGTGAGGCAACTAAAGCATTTTTTGAACACAATTCAGGGGCTCAAAAGTAATTGGACAAATGAAATAACTGGAAATAAAATGTTCATTTCTAATAGTTGGTTGAAAACCCTTTGCTGGCAATGACAGCCTGAAGTCTTGAACTCATGGACATCACCAGATGCTGGGTTTCCTCCTTTTTAATGCTCTGCCAGGCCTTTACTGCAGCGGCTTTCAGTTGCTGTTTGTTTGTGGGCCTTTCTGTCTGAAGTTTAGTCTTCAACAAGTGAAATGCATGCTCAATTGGGTTCAGATCAGGTGACTGACTTGGCCATTCAAGAATTTTCCACTTCTTTGCTTTAATAAACTCCTGGGTTGCTTTGGCTGTATGTTTTGGGTCATTGTCCATCTGTATCATGAAACGCCGCCCAATCAATTTGACTGCATTTAGCTGGATTTGAGCAGACAGTATGTCTCTGAACACCTCAGAATTCATTCGGCTGCTTCTGTCCTGTGTCACATCATCAATAAACACTAGTGTCCCAGTGCCACTGGCAGCCATGCATGCCCAAGCCATCACACTGCCTCCACCGTGTTTTACAGATGATGTGGTGTGCTTTGGATAATGAGCTGTTCCACGCCTTCTTCATACTTTTTTCTTGCCATCATTCTGGTAGAGGTTGATCTTGGTTTCATCTGTCCAAAGAATGTTTTTCCAGAACTGTGCTGGCTTTTTTAGATGTTCTTTAGGAAAGTCCAATCTAGCCTTTCTATTCTTGAGGCTTATGAGTGGCTTGCACCTTGCAGTGCACCCTCTGTATTTACTTTCATGCAGTCTTCTCTTTATGGTAGACTTGGATATTGATATGCCTACCCCCTGGAGAGTGTTGTTCACTTGGTTGGCTGTTGTGAAGGGGTTTCTCTTCACCATGGAAACGATTCCACGATCATCCACCACTGTTGTCTTCCGTGGACGTCCAGGTCTTTTTGCGTTGCTGAGTTCACCAGTGTTTGCTTTCTTTCTCAGGATGTACCAAACTGTAGATTTTGCTACTCGCAATATCCATCCATCCATCCATTTTCCAACCCACTGAATCCGAACACAGGGTCACGGGGGTCTGCTGGAGCCAATCCCAGCCAACACAGGGCACAAGGCAGGAACCAATCCCAGGCAGGGTGCCAACTCACCGCAGCCACTCGTAATATTGTAGCAATTTCTCAGATGGGTTTTTTCTGTTTTCACAGCTTAAGGATGGCTTCTTTCACCTGCATGGAGAGTTCCTTTGACCGCATGTTGTCTGTTCACAGCAACATCTTCCACATGCAAGCACCACACCTCAAATCAACTCCAGGCCTTTTATCTGCTTAATTGATAATGACATAACGACGGACTTGCCTACACCTGCCCATGAAATAGCCTTTGAGTCAATTGTCCAATTACTTTTGAGCCCCTGAAATGAAGGGATTGTGTTAAAAATGCTTTAGTTGCCTCACATTTTTATGCAATCGTTTTGTTCACCCCACTGAATTAAAGCTGAAAGTTTGCACTTCAGCTGCATCTGAGTTGTTTCATTTAAAATTCATTGTGGTAATGTACAGAACCAGAATTAGAAAAAAGTTGTCTCTGTCCAAATATTTATGGACCTAACTGTAAATACAGTAAAATAATTCTATGTTTAAGGACTATACTTAAGTCTCTAAAGTTAGTCTGATGATAAGGTAAGGCCGCCAGAAAAAAAAAGTTCAGCTGAAGAAAGAAACAAAAAATATGAACTGTGGAACAGAAATCTATAGCATACTGTACAGTATTTTGTAACTGTATATAAACTCTTCCTTTTTCTTATCTTAGCAAATAATGTAAAAAGTCAAGTAATTATAGAAGATAACCAAAATAATGGAAACCAGCAGAAAAATGCACATTTTTGGATTATTGTTTTAACATAGCCCACATTACCTTTAGACATGTAAAAACTAGCAAAACACAGATTACATGGAAGAAATGATGCATACAAAGAACAACAAGCACTGGGGCAATTTAAATTGAAATGCTATTACCTTACACTGTACAAAACAATAAAAAAGTGTCATAAAAGGTCCTATATTAAATCATTTAAAACTGATTTGGACCAAAAGAACATAAGGAATACTTAAAAAAAAAAAAACCTGTTTAAAAGGACTGTATATTGCACACAGGCATTAGAAAATATTTTTTCTTGCCTGAAAATGATTAACTGTGATGGACTAAATGGATGATTCTAATTTGGCGTCTTTCTTAGTGAAACATGAAACAGCAGACATAATACAGAATCATAAATACTAGACTATTGAAAGTCACAAAGGCAGTGATCTGTCATTCTGAACTATACAGCTACTCTGTTGTACAGCACTGAAGCAATCTTAATCACAAATCAAGCCTATCTACAGGGATCTTTATGAATATGATTCTTCGGCTATTACAGAAACTGAATGAATTTCTACTTAGCTGAAACAGAAAAATGTACACTGACAGCCTGATTTAATTTCCAGCAAAGTTTACAAGCAGCCTGTTTCTTCCTTGAAAAGAAGCACTGCGTTTTGTGATACTATATCCATACTGTATGTGTTAGTTTTATTGAGGCTTAAATGAGATTGAACTATACTGGGAAAAAGTTTACTGTTCCTGCTTCCTGTCAGCAAGTGATATGGTGCAAGCTGGAATACATACAGAGGATTTAGAAAGGATTCAGACACCTTCACTTTCTGCACACTGTAAATTGTGTTGTAGATTTAATTATAAATTTTGACATTTTTGCCCATTAATCTATTTTCAATAACTCACAATGACAAAGTGATTTTTTTTTTCAGAAAGGTTTGCAAATTTATTACAAATCAAACACTGTAATCTCTGAAGTATTCACAACCGTAACTCAGTAGAAGCCCCTTTGGCATCAATTACAGTTTCAAGTCTTGTTGGTAAAGTTTTTACATGCTTTGTTTACCTGAATTTTGCAGTTTACCTCATTCTTCCTGCAGATCCTCTCAGACTTTGTTAGACTGGATAGGAAGCATCTGTAAACTGCCATCTTCAGGTCTCTCCACAAACATCCTATGGGATACAAGTCTGGACTTTGGCTGAACCACTCAAGGACAGTTAGAGACTTGTCCCAAAACTTCTCCAGTGTTGTCTTGCATGTATGCTTTGGGTCATTGTTGTGGTGAAAGTTGAACCATCACCCCAGTCTGAGATTTTCTTCAAGGACCTCTGTATTCAATCCTTTCTCAATTGTCACCAATTTTTTTGCCCCTGCCACTGAGAAGCACATGATGTATAGCATGATGCTACCACCACCATTCCTCACCGCAGTAATGGTATTAGGTAGGTGATAAACACTGCCTGGTCTTTGCCAGACATAGTTCTTGAAGTTCTGTCCAAACAGTTTAGTTTTTTTCTTATCAGATCAGAGAATTGTTTTCCTCATGGTCTCAGAGTCCTTTAAATGGCATTAAACAGACTCCAAGCAGGCTCTCATATGTATTTTACTCAAGAATGTCTCTCCATTCTATCATAAATGCCTGGTTATTGGAGTGTTACTGAGATGGTTGCCCTTCCTTACAGGTTCTCCCATCACAGCAGAGGACTTCTGAAGTCACCTCCCTGACCAAGGCCCTGCTTTTCCAGTTACTCATGTTGGACAGACACACAATTCTAGGAGTCCTGGCAGTTCCAAACCATTTCACAATTACTGAGGCTCTTAGGAACACTGAAAGCTTTAAAAAAAGGTCTTACACCATTTCCCTAATCTATGACTTACCACAATTTTATCACAGAGGTCCACAGAGAATTCCATGGACTTCATGGCTTTGGTTTATGAAGACACAGTGTGTATTGTGGAACTGTATATATACAACTTAGTCCAACCAATTTAGTTTGCCACATATGGACTCCAATCAGGATCTAGACACGTCCTTAAGATAATGAAAGCAAATAGGATGCACCTGACCACAACTTGGCGTGCCACAGAAAAAGGTCTGAATACTTAAATGAATGACAGATTTCAGTTTTTGATTTTTAATACATTTGCAAACCTCACTGAAAACATGCTTTCACTTTGTCATTATGGGTTATTGAATGTAAATTAATTGGTAAAACAGCCAAATTATCCATTTAAAATTAAATGTACAACACAATAAAGTGTGCAGAATGTGAAGGAGCCTGAACACAGTGCACAAGACCATAGGAGTATCAGCCATGCAATTTTTTCATAAAGATAAAGCGCACACAGTTAATACATTTTAAAATAATATTGTTCATTTTACTTAAAACAATTGTTAATGTTAGGAGTGTTACATAAATATTTCAAAATATATGCACCATTGTTAATTTTCTTTAAAACAAATTGCTCTTTGACATTTTTAGAAGAAAAAACAAAAATTATTTAGGACTCTCATGTTATTTCCATAAAATAACTATTTTACTGTAGCTAGTTGTCTTTGTAAATACTGCAGCCTAAGGAGCATGGCATACAAAAACCTATGATGTGAAAGGGAACACCTGCATAAGTGTAATTTTCTTCAGTCATTTTCACAGCTCTGTGCAAGTAGATGGTGTTACTGCCTGCTTATGTGACTTTTCTGAATAGTGTGCAAAATGTGTTAAAAAAATTAAACTGGATTTTAACCCAAATTAAAAATCAGAAATATAATGCATACTAGGCCACTCAAATACTAAGAAAATGGTTATGTTAATCCTATTTGTCTGAAATGTTTCATCTATAATATTAGGTCTTCAGGCAAACTGATATATTTACTTTACAGACAGCCTGTAACTGAACAGGCAGGAGGAGACTGTCCAAAAAAAATTGGATATGAGGATGGATATTTGAGGAGTAAACTGCAAGACCATGATTAAATTTTTATATTATGTTCATTAAAGGACGATCAACAACAAATCAAATCAAATTAATAATTATTGAATAATTATTATAAAAGTAAAGTTGAATAAATTGGACTCTGCAGCTGTATGAATAAAAGGTAAAGTACCACTTCTGGTTAACGGAAATAGCCCGAGACTTGATAGGAATCTATGTTTTTTACCTAATACTTGTATGTAAAATTTGGTAGACCTAAGTGAAAACATACTCAAGTTATCGTGTTTACTCACACACACACACACTCACACACACACACACACACAAAGACATAATTCCAAAAATGGTATTTTCAGACTGAGGGAGGTCTAAAACAGCGAGATTCATCAAAATCTCGAAATTTAATTTTTGGAGGATTCCAATACTTTCCCTATACTTTGAATACGAGAAAGAAAAAAATGGTAACTTTAGGACAGAAAGATTGTTCGTCTTAGAGTTACTCCTAAGTAATGTCACAACCTGCTCCTCTAGGTGTGGTTTGGCACCAAGTAAGAATTGACAATACTGCATATATTGAATAAGTGCTTGGAAAATGACCGTAGTTTACAAAACTTCATCATCTGAAAAAAAACAACAGGCCTTTATTAAGTCTGAGCCTGTTAGCAAGACTAAGATCTTTACTGTGTTTGGAAGACTTTTGATTAAATAATCAGTATGTAACTCTATAAAAACAATCCATTTATTTGTGCAGTATATAAAAAAGCACAGCATACTGGGGTTTTGTTTTATTGACAAAGCCATCTATCTGCCCAACGTTCTTATTGTACAGAAGTTTAGGCTGAGCTGGAGCCCATCCTGGAAGCATTTGGCTTGCTTTACTTCAAAAGAATAATAACTTGGCATATGAAAATAATGATCATTACCCAGGAATATATAAGTAAATTATAGGTGTTGTTACTTTAGAGATGGGATAGTTTCAAAAAGCTCCAATGCATCTGGAAGTAATAAATTGCTATACTACTAGAGTACTAGGGTGTTGTACCGTGTTAGCCATTATGAATGTAGAGAAAAGCCAAGCAAAATGACACCTTTTATTGGCTAACTAAAAAGATTACAATATGCAAGCTTTCGAGGCAACTCAGGCCCCTTCTTCAGGCAAGATGTAATCCTATATCTATATCTATATCTATCCTACATATCTATGTAATCCTATCCTATAATCCTGTATACTACTAGATGAGAATTATTTATTTTGGGCAAAAAAGATTAACACCCAAGTTAGTCCAACCATACACACACTGCGAATAATACATACACAAATGGAAACAAAAAGCTTCTGCTAAATTTTACTGAATGACATGTGTATCTCAATTGCTGGCAGTAAATTACAGACATGAAATGTCTCTATAGTGTCTTTATTAACACTGGAATCACCACCCACAAAACACCATGTTGCAACTGAATCCTTTTGTTCTCAGTAATGGCCTATCAGCTTGGCATCCTGTTAAAGGCAAAGATAGCCTAAAACAGCATGAGTGAATGTAAAAATAAATAATGTATTGGCACACAGCATAGATTGTTTGCAAATATTTTCACTATAAATATCAGCATACATTTTGAATAAAAAAAAAACCCTTCTGGGATACGTGTCAGAAATGTAGAAAACTGCTGTAGCATTTCTTAATAAAAAGCAAAACAATGCATTTCAATTAGCTGGGCACATAAAATAATATGTGAACTAGAAAATTTTCATGATGACAGTCTACATAGTTTTGTTTTTATTTTCTTATGTGTGCATTCTCCAATTTCGCACTGCTTCTAGGAGCAAGAAGAAACCAAAAGAATTCTGTGACATGAACTGTTTTCTCCGATACGGCATAAAACACTACTCTATTTAATCAAAATAAATAGAGTCAAAAATAATATTTTTCTATATACAGTAAATAGTTTATAAAGTAACAGCATAACTTACAAACGTCATGGATTGTGTAGGTAAATGGCAGTCCGCTATAATTTTTGCAATCTGAGTGACTCACACAAAAAAAAAATGGATACACTATCATCAATTTTGTTTTGCTGCTTGTGTGTCCTACACTGCTTCAGCACTTTATTGCTATCCTTAACCATCTTTTGTGGCATATCACAGTGGGCTGGTAGCTCCTGTCTTATTGTGTTTACAGTTTGGTATAGAGCAGGCGCTCTCATTTGGATAAATAGCTTATTTGCTGTGCAAAGTCTGTGCTTTAGTTGAATAAAATAACCATGTGTACTCCTTGTTATGTTTTCTTCTTCATTCTCTAGCTTTATATACTGTATATATATATATATATACAGTATACAGTAATCCCTCCTCCATCGCGGGGGTTGCGTTCCAGAGCCACCCGTGAAATAAGAAAATTAGCAAAGTAGAAACCATATGTTTATATGGTTATTTTTATATTGTCATGCTTGGGTCACAGATTTGCACAGAAACACAGGAGGTTGTAGAGAGACAGGAACGTTATTCAAACACTGCAAACAAACATTTGTCTCTTTTTCAAAAGTTTAAACTGTGCTCCATGACAAGACAGAGATGACAGTTCTGTCTCACAATTAAAAGAATGCAAACATATCTTCCTCTTCAAAGGAGTGCGTGTCAGGAGCAGATCATGTCACAGAGATAGAGAAAACAATCTCTAGCAAACAAATCAATAGGGCTGTTTGGCTTTTAAGTATGCGAAGCACCGCGACACAAAGCTGTTGAAGGCGGCAACTCACACCCCCTCTGTCAGGAGCAGGGAGAGAGAGAGAGAGAGAGAGATAGAGAGAGACAGAGTTTGTTTTTCAGTCAAAAATCAATACGTGCCCTTCGAGCTTTTAAGTATGCGAAGCACCGTGCAGCATGTCGTTTCAGGAAGCAGCTGCACAAAAGATAGCAACGTGAAGATAATCTTTCAGCATTTTTAGACGAGCATCCGTATCGTCTAGGTGTGCGAACAGCCCCCCTGCTCAATCCCCCTACATCAGGATCAGAGAAACTCAGCGCAAGAGAGGGAGAAAAGTAAGCAATCTAGCTTCTCAGCCATCTGCCAATAGCGTCCCTTGTAAGAAATCAACTGGGCAAACCAACTGAGGAAGCATGTACCAGAAATTAAAAGACCCATTGTCCGCAGAAATCCGCGAACCAGCAAAAAATCCGCGATATATATTTAAATATGCTTACATATAAAATCTGCGATGGAGTGAAGCCGCGAAAGGCGAAGCGCGATATAGCGAGGGATCACTATATATATATATATATATATATATATATATATATATATATATATACACACACAGTTAGGTCCATAAATATTTGGACAGAGACAACAATTTTGGTTCTGTACATTACCACAATAAATTTTAAATGAAACAACTCAGATGCAGTTGAAGTGCAGACTTTCAGCTTTAATTCAGTGGGGTGAACAAAACGATTGCATAAAAATGTGAGGCAACTAAAGCATTTTTTTAACACAATCCCTTCATTTCAGGGGCTCAAAAGTAATTGGACAAATGAAATTACTGGAAATAAAATGTTCATTTCTAATAGTTGGTTGAAAACCCTTTGCTGGCAGTGACAACCTGAAGTCTTGAACTCATGGACATCACCAGATGCTGGGTTTCCTCCTTTTTAATGCTCTGCCAGGCTTTTACTGCAGCGGCTTTCAGTTGCTGTTTGTTTGTGGGCCTTTCTGTCTGAAGTTTAGTCTTCAACAAGTGAAATGCATGCTCAATTGGGTTCAGATCAGGTGACTGACTTGGCCATTCAAGAATTTTCCACTTCTATGCTTTAATAAACTCCTGGGTTGCTTTGGCTGTATGTTTTGTGTCATTGTTCATCTGTATCATGAAACGCCGCCCAATCAATTTGACTGCATTTATCTGGATTTGAGCAGACAGTATGTCTCTGAACACCTCAGAATTCATTCGGCTGCTTCTGTCCTGTGTCACATCATCAATAAACACTAGTGTCACAGTGCCACTGGCAGCCATGCACGGCCAAGCCATCACACTGCCTCCACCGTGTTTTACAGATGATGTGGTATGCTTTGGATAATGAGCTGTTCTATGCCTTCTCCATGCTTTTTTCTTGCCATCATTCTGGTAGAGGTTGATCTTGGTTTCATCTGTCCAAAGAATGTTTTTCCAGAACTGTGCTGGCTTTTTTAGATGTTCTTTAGCAAAGTCCAATCTAGCCTTTCTATTCTTGAGGCTTATGAGTGGCTTGCACCTTGCAGTGCACCCTCTGTATTTACTTTCATGCAGTCTTCTCTTTATGGTAGACTTGGATATCGATACGCCTACCCCCTGGAGAATGTTGTTCCCTTGGTTGGCTGTTGTGAAGGGGTTTCTCTTCACCATGGAAATGATTCTGCGATCATCCACCACTGTTGTCTTCCGTGGACGTCCAGGTCTTTTTGCGTTGCTGACTTCACCAGTGCTTGCTTTCTTTCTCAGGATGTACCAAACTGTAGATTTTGCCACTCGTAATATTGTAGCAATTTCTCGGATGGGTTTTTTCTGTTTTCGCAGATTAAGGATGGCTTCTTTCATCTGCATGGAGAGCTCCTTTGACTGCATGTTGTCTGTTCATAGCAAAATCTTCCACATGCAAACTCCACACCTCAAATCAACTCCAGGCCTTTTATCTGCTTAATTGATAATGACATAACGACGGACTTGCCCACACCTGCCCATAAAATAGCCTTTGAGTCAATTGTCCAATTACTTTTGAGGCCCTGAAATGAAGGGATTGTGTTAAATTTTTATGCAATCGTTTTGTTCACCCCACTGAATTAAAGCTGAAAGTCTGCACTTCAACTGCATCTGAGTTGTTTCATTTAAAATGCATTGTGGTAATGCACAGAACCAAAATTAGAAAAAAGTTGTCTCTGTCCAAATATTTATGGACCTAACTGTATGAATAAAGTATTTCGGAGAGCAGTGTGGCCTTCGTTGAAAATGTGAAAGCTCAATGAAAGTGAAATATATGAATGCCAGCACTTCTAAATGTAGAAAGGGAAATGCCCACAATTATGGAAAGTGAAGCGAAAATATTGTCAGCAGTAACTTTTCTCACATTAACTCACAGATTACATTTCACAGGCAAATCTTTCTCCAAATAGTGGAGGAAACAAGTATTGGACGCGTCTATATTTTTAACAGAACAAATATTATTAATAACATTAATACCATTAGGAAGTAATATTATTAACACTATTAATTAATAATACTGTATTAATAATTATTAATAACATTTATGATACAGTGCATCCGGAAAGTATTCACAGCGCATCACTTTTTCCACATTTTGTTATGTTACAGCCTTATTCCAAAATGGATTAAATTCATTTTTTTCCTCAGAATTCTACACACAACACCCCATAATGACAACGTGAAAAATGTTTACTTGAAGTTTTTGCAAATTTATTAAAAATAAAAAAACTGAGAAATCACATGTACATAAGTATTCACAGCCTTTGCTCAATACTTTGTCGATGCACCTTTGGCAGCAATTACGACCTCAAGTCTTTTTGAATATGATGCCACAAGCTTGGCACACCTATCCTTGGCCAGTTTCGCCCATTCCTCTTTGCAGCACCTCTCAAGCTCCACCAGGTTGGATGGGAAGCGTCGGTGCACAGCCATTTTAAGATCTCTCCAGAGATGTTCAATCAGATTCAAGTCTGGGCTCTGGCTGGGCCACTCAAGGACATTCACTGAGTTGTCCTGAAGCCACTCCTTTGATATCTTGGCTGTGTGCTTAGGGTCGTTGTCCTGCTGAAAGATGAACCGTCGCCCCAGTCTGAGGTCAAGAGCACTCTGGAGCAGGTTTTCATCCAGGATGTCTCTGTACATTGCTGCAGTCATCTTTCCCTTTATCCTGACTAGTCTCCCAGTTCCTGCCGCTGAAAAACATCCCCACAGCATGATGCTGCCACCACCATGTGTCACTGTAGGGACGGGGCCAGGTTTCCTCCAAACGTGACGCCTGGCATTCACACCAAAGAGTTCAATCTTTGTCTCATCAGACCAGAGAATTTTCTTTCTCATGGTCTGAGACTCCTTCAGGTGCCTTTTGGCAAACTACAGACAGGCTGCCATGTGCCTTTTACTAAGGAGTGGCTTCTGTCTGGCCACTCTACCATACAGGCCTGATTGGTGAATTGCTGCAGAGATGGTTGTCCTTCTGGAAGGTTCTCCTCTCTCCACAGAGGACCTCTGAAGCTCTGACAGAGAGACCATCGGGTTCTTGGTCACCTCCCTGACTAAGGCCCTTCTCCCCCGATCGCTCAGTTTAGATGGCTGGCCAGCTCTAGGAAGAGTCCTGGTGGTTTCGAACTTCTTACACTTATGGATGATGGAGGCCACTGTGCTTATTGGGACCTTCAAAGCAGCAGAAATTTTTCTGTAACCTTCCCCAGATATGTGCCTCGAGACAATCCTGTCTCAGAGGTCTACAGACAATTCCTTTGTCTTCATGCTTGGTTTGTGCTCTGACATGAACTGTCAACTGTGGGACCTTATATAGACAGGTGTGTGCCTTTCCAAATCATGTCCAGTCAACTGAATTTACCACAGGTGGACTCCAATTAAGCTGCAGAAACATCTCAAGGATGATCAGGAGAAACAGGATGCACCTGAGCTCAATTTTGAACTTCATGGCAAAGGCGGTGAATACTTATGTAAATGTGCTTTCTCAATTTTTTAATTTGTGATAAATTTGCCCACAAGTAAACTTTTTTCACATTGTCATTATGGGGTGTTGTGTGTAGAATTCTGAGGAAAAAAATGAATTTAATCCATTTTGGAATAAGGCTGTAACATAACAAAATGTGGAAAAAGTGATGCGCTGTGAAAACTTTCCGGATTCACTGTATATTTCCAATAAGGCTATTCACATGACATTCTGACCAGAAATTGGTATTAACTCAAGAAATCCACAATTACAAAGAATTCACACCATTATTGGCCATAAATAAAGGTATGAGTAATAAAGTGGAATGGGGAAAAAGTATTGAACCTGCTAATTTAATACCAATTGCCTGCAGTGCTCAGGTGCAACTTTGACCTACTCTAGTGATTGTCTTTAAACCCTGAAGATTCTGGGGGGCCCTCTAGTGAACCCTGATCTTTAGTTCCTTCCAGAAATGTTGAAATGGATTTAAGTTAGGTGATTGACTGGGCCATTCTAACAACTTGATTTTCTTCCTCTGAAACCAATTGAGAGTTTCCCATGTCTCATCTTCATCAGCATATATCAGCAGCACAAATTTGATTTCAGACATTTATGATTGCTTGACTTTCACTATGTGAAAGGGCATCAATATTTCAGCAACTGCTCATGAACAAGTATGCCTGCTGTTACTTATAAAGAATAATGCAGTTCTGCATGAAATGTGACAAGTGTCCAACAGATATAGCAGCACAAAGGTCAGTATAAAAACAAACCACATTAGTTTTAAATGAGGAAAGAAGAACATGTGAGATGGCACATTGTGAATGGAGCAATCTGCGAGTGAATGTAGCTCACTTGCAATATTTCCACAACAACACAGACCAGATAATGTATGCAATTAAAAGAAAAAAACTTTTTTATTTGCATGTGTATGCATCTTCTATCACACAGATGTATGTGATTCAGTATGTGTGATTGTGTGTGTATATAACTCAAACCATGCGCTAGAATTTCAATATACAGTAGCTGTCTTCAAATAATCCTTAAAGGAGTCTCATTTACGGCCAAGTAACACATTAAAAATGGTTATTTTATTTTCACAAAGATAACCCACCTTTTATTCTTGCATTTGCATTTACTGTCGGCCTGCAATGTCTGAAAACTTTGCGAGTGAGCTGCTGTTCACCGCTGCTCTTCACTTGCAGTTCAATTGCTCAATCTGTCATACACCATTTGGCATATTCTTCCTTCCCCACATAGAATTCATGCAGGCTATGTACTTTGTATTCAACAGTGTATGAAATACATTACAATGCCATTTCAAGAGAGTTAATAGTTTTTTTTTAACTAACTGAAATATCCAGAGCACTGACCATTTACAGGTTTGTTATTTTATTTTATCACACGGACTTAATGTGAGTAATTGTAAGGGTGACACTTTTTCACTGACTATTTCATAGTTGTCTGTGGAAAACAGACAGCAATTCACATCTGGGAAAAATGTTCTGTATTGTTGATAACAGTGGCAGGAGATGATTTGTCGAGGTATAAAGGATATGCAAATGCAGTCAAGTGCTGGCCAGAAACGACAGAGTCAGAGATTCACCACCTGGGTGCCAATGTGCAATGGCATTGCTTGTGGTGGTAACAGAAGGCCTTTTATGTAAAAAAACAAAAAAAATCAGTTATGTTTTCAAAGTTGTAATAATTATAGGCATTTGGAGTGCAGCACACAATGTTGAAAAAATGTAAAACTGCATGCATGTTGGAAAAATGCAAATAAAACTGTATTAATTTAAATACCAAATATTTTATGGGTGTAATTTCATTAAAACAAAAACCAACATTAATTTTGATCCAACAATATGTACATTTAATTAATAAACAATTAAAGCAGTTTATTTACATGTCATTAAAGCACATCATGAGGAAAATATCTTACCTGAGCAAAATCAGCAGCAAGTCTCATTTTTCCTCCTTCACCAAGGGGTCGTAGAAGACAGGCGTTTCTTATAAACAGTTCAATGGCTCTCTGGGCTATAGCCTCTGTGTTATCATATATGAAATCAGCACATTCAAAATGTCTGAAATAGTCAGTCATCACTCTAGCAATAAATCCTTGAAGCTCCTTCATATATAGTGAGCAGGGTACATCTGGACTACTTGAACTTGACAGTGACCTGAACAAAACAGAAAACAATAAACTTTCTGAAATGACGGTTGGCTATAATGTAAATGAAAACTAATTCTCAAAGCTACACTGTCACGTATTTTTAAATAAAAAATATGCACCAAACGTACTCAAAAGAGTTAGCAAATCATATGTGCTACAATATTGAGTACTGAAATGCAAAGATAGCGTCTTTCAGAGATTGTCAAAAACTGAGATTAATAATAAACATATAAATGTTTTTACAGCTTACATGCTTTTTGTAGTAGTAAAATGAAAGGCAATGCAAAAAACATTTGCCAGAGATTCCTATATATTTAAATCTGGCTAGTGTGAGGTAGGCTCCTGAAAACGTTATTAGTACCATTTTTGTGTTTTATTCCCCATTGGAGACTCTAACTTATTTAAACCACATACATTTTATAACTCACTTACCTACAAACTCAACTACCAAACAAAGTCAAAACAGTGAAAGAAACTTGAAACTATGCAATGAATGATAATCAGTTGACCTCTATTGTGTCACCGTTCTGGAAAAACTCCTGATCATCCGCTTACTTTTGCTAGGGGTAAATGATATAATGGGATGTAACTTCAGCATAAGAATATTCACACAAAAATGTATGAATACATGCCCACAACTGTTGGTCTTCAAAACATTTTGTAGAAGTATATTATAAATATGGCTATATTGTTTTTCTAAAATGGTGTTGTAGTCCAAGGTCCTGATAGAACTTATAAACAGACATATCTTCAACAAGAGAAACAAACAAAAAAATCGTCTGAGGATGTTACTGTACGCTCATGCCTACAGTATTGCAAGGAAGTAAGCACAACATGACAAATGTTATCTTTAAAAAGATTAGAAACTAAGGAAATTGTATCTGTATTTCAAGGGCATCTAAATGTTATGTTTTTCCTTTTTAACTAACAGTGCGATTTTTTTTATTTACATAAAGAACGCAAACATATTAAAAACAACCGTTTCATTGCAAATGGTAGCCTATTAAATCACAAATAAGATGGTAAAAAAATTCTACAAGTTGTAACTGCTTATAAAAATTATTCATAAATATTGTGCCCCAGATGAGGAAAGTGAGGCCAATGACAAAGAGGTGGAGAACATTAGATGAGCAAAAAGCATTGGGGTGAAAGTGATTTAAGTGTGACTGCTTGTATAACGTTTGAGAATTTAAAGACTACATTTTCAACTAATGTCAACAAATGGTCTGTTTTAAGCTTTTTGGTGTTTCTTTATTGCTGGTTTGAAAAAAAGAATGAAGTTCAAACTGTAGAAATTTCAGTTAGCTTTGAAATAATATCCATCTTCAATATTGCCTTTTATTATTCTTACCTATAGTCACTAATGGGGCAGCATCTTTTTCTTGCTGAGTGGCATCCAATGAAATGATCTATGGAGGTATGGATAGCTTGTGGAGCATACTGTAGTAGTGTTCATCAGAAATGTACTTTTGGAACCTTCCTCATTTTTAAAATGAACATTTTAATCATTGCTTCTTGATTATGTTATTACATTTTACCAGTGCAGAGTGCTCTGAAAAGGTTTGCCATCCTCTATCCTAGTTTTCACTGTCTATCAATATTCTCTAATAGCAGTAGCTTTTTTTTCAGTTTGACAATTTTGTTTAGGCATGTTAAAAAAATAGTTTAGTTCAGTTACCATTAGAGCAATTTTTAGTACATGTTTAATTCCCTTAGCATTAAACTCAAGTGTGACTTGGGCTGTAAAAACAGTGCTAAAAGCGTTAGTCCCAGCTATCTCTCAGGTAATGGTGTAGGCGTATCTTATGTAAGACCCGAGTTATACTTGGGCTGTAAAAGTGGCAACAGTGTTAGTGCCAAGCGTTACTCAGGCAACGGTATAGGTGTGTCTTGGGTAAGCATCAGACCCAAGCGTTACCCGGGCCAACAGTGTAGACGTGTCTCCTCCTAGCCTCATAGTGGAGTCTCGCAAGAAACGCCTCTCATCAGCAGTGACGGTGAAAGTGAATCTGTCTTTAGACAGTGAAGCTGAAGGTGATTCCTGGAATCCGAAAGTAACACTCACGTAACATGCTATTTGCTTTATTATCACTCATCATTATTATTATTTGCATCATTATTATGCTTTCTACACTTCTGACTTTGTACTTTTAGTGTTTTATATGTTTTACAGTAGAAAGATAAGATTTAAAAAAAATGTCATTTTTCAAGCCAAAAAATGCAACGCTTTTTACATGATTCTTTTTGAGAAAAAAATGTAATGTTAAGGAGGTTAAAACATAATTCCAAGACTTACCAATCTGTTTAATCTATAATAAAATAAGTTAAAAAAATTGCTTGATAATACATTCTGGATATGTACTCTGAAGGTTATGTTGTTACAGTTCTTACTTGCTCCAGAAAGTTAGGATTATGACTTTGCATGTGGCTTTCATTCTAATAATAAAAATGCAATGTTCTTTGTTGCTATTATCATATTGCTAAAATTTATAGAAAAAGAAAAAATGTTGTAATTGTGTATGTTTCCATGAATGTCTATGTGGATATCTAGAATTTCCACCAAAGTCATTCATTATCCACTTTTCTGTTGAACATCTTTACTTTAGTAGCTGTACTTTCGAATCCTTTTCAAAACCTTTATATTAGCCAAACATTATTGTCAAAAGAATAAAAACTTTGCAGAAAATTACTTAAAATGTTATAGGTCACAGAAAACTTTTTTTCTAACATAAGTGTTGGAAACACGGGGAAAAAAGGGGAAACAGAAATAATTCCTGATGCCTTAGACCATGCTCTTCTCTTTTTCCAGAAGGAGGCCAAAAACCAACCACAAAGCGAGATGCATCAGTGGGACACTAGAAATCTAGGACATGAGGGCTGCCCCAAGACTACTAGAATTCTAGATAACCCAACCTGCTCCAGACAAGTGGCCCAGCAAAGGAGGATAAAAGATGTAAGTGGAAATACTCTTGTCAGTCCACTTCTGGAGTAAGACAGATAAGGAACTTCCTGTTCATGGTGTAATTACTGCATCTTAAGCAGCCTGAACTCAAAACTTAAAAAAGACTGAGAGTCCTAGGGACCTAAGGACTGCTAAGAGATATTTCATCAAGCCTAGGGTGAGCTTTATTAAGTGTTTATTCACTCTGTTTTATGAACTCTAAAAGCAAAGACAACCTGGAACATTTCCAATATTTTTAAACAAATATATTTTCTTTTATAAACAAAGGGAATGGTTCAAACATGAGTTCCCTCTCTGGCTCTCTTGGCAACCCTCCATGGTTACAGCGTGGATGACTGAAAGGACAGTCAGTGTCATGAGAATTAAGATAAATGATGACAACACATTTACTGTATAAACTGGGAGACACCATTTATTTCCCCAGAGGCTTAGCTGTCAAAGTAATAAGAGGTTAGACAAAGGGTTTCCTTGACAGGAGCCTGTTTGATTCAACAATAGTAATAAAAAAAGAATAGGTACCTTAAATAAAAGTTAAAGAAGACGAATTAAGGTTTTTTTTTTAATCATATTATTAAAGGTGTTCCTATGCCCTTGCACAAGAATACACCCAGGACCAGTTTAGCCACACACATGCTTTATTATCCTTCATGGAAATTGGTACAGTGTAAGGTCTTGAATTATAAGATTGTTAATTACTAGAGACTAATCTGTGATTTTTACCAATAGTCAACCTACAGAAAAGCCTGATCTAGTAAGGTTCAACAAATGTAAGAATGACCTTGGATAATGTCTGTGTTATATTTTAATATGCACTGACACAATATGAGCTCTTTAATAGTGAAGTGATCCAAACTTTCCTTGTATGGAGCCACAAAGCACAGCCGTGAAGGAGTTAGATAACTGCTCCTAGAAAACTAACAAGACATTCCGGTGGATTACAATCAAGGCTCAGCTCTCAGTGTTTTCCTCATATAATTCAACATGATGTAGCTGTTGGCTCCCATACATTTCTGATTCTGCTTATTGGCCAATCACAATAGAAAATCTAAACTTTTCCATTGGATTAATATGCACTACTTATTCTCTGTCTGCTTGCAATTTTACAGCGAAACAACATTGATTAGAATATCGATGATACTTTTTTATTTACTTTCCCAAAAGCAATTTTCTCAGAGGTTTATCTATGTCCATTCCCAACTGCATGAATAAAGTCTAACCACATGTGTGTGCTCACAGCTCTTACATGTAGTTCTGCACTGTAAACCTTTAGGCCCCATGGGATTTCTGCAGGACTGTAGAGCTCTACTTTATACTTTTGAGAGGACTGAAAAAATAGAATGTATTTTTAGTTTTTGATATTTGGCAAAGTGTCTTAATTTTTGTCTTTTCTAACTTCAAAAAGCTTTATTAAAATATACTGTCACTAACTAACCTTGACATATACTGTATACTAAAAGTTGTTCTTTGAATATATTATAAAAACCATTACCCTGAGAAGTCTTCCTGATGCATGGTGATGATAATGGCTTCAACAGAATCACTGACAGAATTTAGTAGTGGCTGTACTGCATTACTCATGAGGGAAAGGATCATCTGTGTTCCCAAAAGAAAGAAAAAGAGAACAATGACAATGCATTATTTGGCGTTTAAATAATGTTGTCAAATACACTATGTGAAAATATACTTTTAAAAACCACAGAAATCACATAATTGCAATAAACATTGACTACACAAACATCTTATGAAAATAAATAGGATATTTATGATGAAATATATATATAAACTATAATATTAAACTCATTCCTGATTAACTGCTGTTTTAAAAAGTAAGAGGCAAAGCATAAACAGTCAAGTAAACAAAAATGAAGCAAAAAAAAAAGTAAACTGATTAATTTCTTTTGACTAATGACTTTAGAGGGGCGGTTCATCCTTTTTTGAGATATGGGCTTATTTTGACACTTGGATATGATTTAAACAGTATTATTTCATGAAAAGATTCTTTACATAAAGAAGGAAGAACGTGTTGTTTGGAGCTAAAATCTATCATTTCATCTTTAATTCAAGTTCAGTTCAATTCAGTATATTCTAATAAAGTATATTTCTCTTCACCAAGTACACACTTGAAGTGCTTGGAGTACCTGAAAGATTCATACACAAACTTGAAAGTTTTACACTCATATTTTCTTTTCTTTCTACTTTTACAAATCTGAACACCATAAAATATGACAGTGAAATGACCCCAAGACTTGACTTGGCACAATTACTCAGGCAGGGGGAGAGACGTGTGTTAATGAGATGATGATTCTTAAGTTGAATTGCTTAGGCTTATTAAATCAGACCCATTACCCAAACCAAATCTTAAGGAGGCTATAACATTTCTATGGATGGCCACTTGTTAATATGAATTTTTAATTCAAAATGGAATTCATCTTTAAATTTTGGTTATGATAACTATTTTAATAAAGCACTGATGTCAATGCAAGTGAAATTAAACAAATGGCAGCAATTCTGGTGCAGTAAACAATCACTATAAAGTGATGGTTCATAACAAGCCACTATGGTCAGATTTCCCTTGAACACCACAGCGAATGCTGTAGGCATAATATAAAAATTATGTAGCAACCTAGAATATTAATTGAATTCTGTTAAGAAAATAAACTGTCTATTTTCAATACATGTATTTTACATTGAGATAAATCATTTTCATGATTTCTGATTGCATCAGCTCCAAGGAAACGAATTTACTTTTAAAATGGAAGGGAACTGTTTATTAGTAGATTCATTTCTATTCCTCAAGGCAGTCACACTTGGTATTGGTTGGTTGGTAAGGTAGAAATGGAAACAGCGAAAGTTAGAAAGATAAAAAGGGTGAGAGGTAAATAAGAAGGATGAGTGGCTTGCCAGCCTGGAGAGGTGGCATGTACATTATTTTTTGCTTTTAAATTGAAGGTGAATGTAAAAGAATGAGAATAATAATAAAATTAAATGTGATTAAAGACAAGGATGGCAGATGACAGACTTCAAAAGAAGGAGGTAGTTTTCAACTTGTGTGTGAAATGATTTGAAGATGGATTTGGGATTTGGCATTGTTGTTGCAAACTAATGGGAACCACAGTGAAGAAGTGGCAGTTGGCCTCCTCTGCTAGAGTCAAAATGATTGTTAAACAGGCAGGGAATATTCATGTCTGAGAAACAGGCTTTACAGAATTTAAAAAGCTACTACATGGATCTTTATTTTATTTATAGATGAATCTTGTTGTCAACAATAAGACTGTAAGTAAAGGATTTTTTTGGTCATCTCAGCTTCAATACACTACCACAGACTTTAAAGACTCAAGTCACTTTATTATTATAATATTTATCATGTGATGAATGTATTAATATATTTTTCTTTTCTCCCTCCTCTTAATTGATTAAAAATTTATATCAAAGTTCAGTACATTAAAGTTTGGGTTTGGATTTAAGAATAGAATTCCTGCCTAATGAATAATGAATAACAGGCTTGTATTTTTTTTAATTTATTGATGAAGTTGCATGTTACATGAGAAGCTAGATGTGTTTAAGTTGGGGTACATTTACATGCAATAGGAGAGTTGAGGTACTAAGTTTTTTTGCACAGGGAGAACGGTGAGAGGGCTACATATATTAATTAAATATTATATTAATAAAATGTTAGTAATTACATACTCCACACCAGAACAGATGTCAACAAGGCACACAAAACATGTATGTACAGTATAAGCAACACACACATCACAGCACGAAGAGAATGTGCACACATGCAGCAAAGCAGAGAGAGAGACGAAAGTGATAACTCACTGCATATGAAGTCCTCTTAGTACATGTTTAGTAGAAGATTGTCAGTACCCATGGCATCCAATGTGAACAAACTTGGCAATTGTGATTTAATCTGATTCTGCTTGGCACCTTCTTTATGCCTAATACTAGTGCAAGCTCTGTTCCTACCACTTGTTAGCTGCATTCTGTCTCCAATGTGAGGGGCTTCTGCTATAATAATATTGGGAGGCAGAGTCCTTTCTGATCTTATCTGTAACAAAAGTTGTGGGAGTGATTTCATACAGTCTCTAATGCTCATATTTTAGTTTTTGAAAAAATGCGTTGTTTGCTGTGTAATTATCAGTTATCTACATTAATGCCTTGTAAGTACACTCACGCTGCCACCTAGCATAGTGCTGAGTTACCTACAATGCCAAAAAAACAAAAAAAATCACCTGTTAATTTTTTGTGAATTCACAATAATGTGTGCATATCTATTTTTTGATACTTTTTTTTAAAAAACAAAAATGTTCACCAACCATTCCGGTCAGAACACCTATCTGCCCATACTCTTTTTCCCATGATAGTCTGCTAGCTGAGTAAGGGAACATCCATCCTGTCCATCCCTGCCTTCCATTACAGTCTTGTTGAATACACATTTGAGGTTTTTAATACAATAGTAATACCACTAAGTGGCATTAATGCAACTGAATGTACTACTTGTTTTTATAATGGAACAAAACAGAGGTTTTATTACTTGATGGAAATCTTGTAAACTCTAAACCATTAACTCTAAAGGCCTGAATATTAATTTGCTACCTTTGACAGTGATCTGTCATTTATTACTTGTGTTCCAGTAGAAACTCCGTAAAAATGAGCTGGTATACTGCTACACAGTACAAATGTATGCAAATAGTTGGCCCAGGCATTTTTTTCAAGCAGAAGTGAGTGCTGTAACATTTTATTCACAGCTTGTACAAACTGTCCTTTTTCCAGGATACAGTTACAAGTGATTGAAATGGTTTACATGAGGAAGTATGAATATGTAACTTCTAATGCTAAGTCTCTGCATTGTCTTCCTGTTGTGTAAAGGAACAATTTCAAACTCGTCCTTCCAACATATGAAATTTAATGTTTTTGAGGACCTTTCTCAAAGGTACCTATTAATGCTTATGTCCAAGAAGATACACAGAAAACTGTGCTCATAAGACATAAAACTCCAAAAGTAAATCGGACTCCCCTACAAAATAGTGTCTGAAGCCACAGGCTACATAAACTGCAACATGATTTGTCTCCTTGGGTTGTTCTATAAATCTTAGCAAATAAATCCAATGTAAAGACAGATTGTTTTAGCACAGTATACCAACCAACTGTTGCTGGTTTTGCTTTACAGTATATACTAAAAAAAATACATGCAAGTTTTAGTCTAAAATAAAGCTTTACTTGCTGTTGCTAACCCTAATACACTGTCAATTTCTTTGTGCAATCTTTCTCTTTTACATTTTGCAAATAATACTAGGAACAAGTTAGTAATGCTTGGCAAGGAACACGATTTTGGAGCAGTTGAAAATTAGTGGCATGAGGTAGTATACCTTCATATTTTTATACTACAGTTATGGGCACTAGCACATATCGTAACATATATGTTCTTGGCGAACTGGTTTATTCCAAAAAGAACTATGGATCAAACAGATGATTACTTCCTCTTGGAATGGAAATATTTACTTAATTTATTACATTCATGCTTTCTAATTTGACTGAGACAAAATTTATATTGTTAACATTGTATATTTTTTTGCTAAACTTTGTTTTTTTCTAAATATGTAATTTTCTCCTGTTCCCTTGTTTGTTCTCCATTTACATTTTTTTGTATTTTGCCCCAGTCACTTTCCCCTTGAACTCTCAATTATGTCCTTCCTCCTAAGCATGACCTAAAAGTCTTATTTAAATCTACTTGTATTGTTAGCTTTCATGCTGAGGCATTAACCAACTTATTAGTTTTGTTGTTCAGTTTCCTTTGTAACATTTGCTTGCCTGAGGGCCATTTTTATTTGGTTTTCTGGTTTTGATCTTTACCTCACCTTTACTAATTTTGAGGACTTAGTTTAGTTTCCTAGATACTGTACTTTGTTATTTACCTTCTCCTTCTTAAGTTATTTGTTTCTACTTTTGGAAATTTTGGAAAGGGTCTTAGTTTTTTTATCATTTATGTTAATAAATTATATCAAACTTTACGGTTTTGTTTATTTGGATCAGGGATTTTGGTGGCTCTCCCCTCCCTTCTTTAAGCTTTGAGTATTTATGCATTTGTTCAGTGTTTAAACCTATGGCTCTTTTGAGACTTTAAGACACAATTCATAATATAGAGATTTTTTATTATTTGGCTACTGTTCATTTAAATTCTTCTACATGATTCTGTATTTTAAAGGTACTTGGATTTATATGTTTAAGCTAACCTTTTATATTTGTAAATCTGTATAAGATATGTTCATAAAATACTGGGAATATTACAATAAACCGAACTGAACTAAATTTAAGATTTTAACAGCTACGTCATAATATATATTATTTAAATAACTGGAGACTGTACACTTAAATAGTTTGCATGATTGTGTACTTTAAAGATACATTTTTTTTTACTTTTGAGCACTCCTTTCATATGTGCAACTCTGCATAAGGTCTCTATAGTGGTCTACAGAGAATAGTAAATTAAACGAAATTTAAATGCATTCCCATATTTAATTAATACTGCTGTGATCTGGTTTATGTTATAAACTCTTTTGTTTAAGAAATTTATGTTCTAGATACAATTCTTTTTATTTCATATTTTGTTTTGTGTTTAGGTGCATCAGTATTGTGGTTTGGTAACCACGATGCTATGTCTTTTGCTAGGGTGCACACTCCATGTGCCTGGTGGAGGTGGTAGGTACACTGCTACAAGTTCTTCTTTTCATAATTTGTCTTTCTATGAAATCTGAGCAATTCAAGGATTCATTAGTTTGGTTAATTCTATTTTTGGGTTCAATACTGCTTTACTGCTCTAAGTATTTTTATCGATCTCTTGTGTTTCTACCACTGTGGGTTGCTGCCTAACTAAAAAAGAAACTGTTTGCAAAAATGGCATAGCAGACAAATCCAGAACACACTGCTCAGCTTATTGAAAATGAATAAATCACAAATCTGTATTAGTTTACTACTATCTAAAAGCAATGAATGTCTTATTGTCTTACAGCAGATGACTACAGACCAGAAGACTCATTAAGGCATAGTTTTCTAGCGAATTAACAATATCAATTTAAGATTGCTTTTCCTTTTTTTGCTAGGTTACTTTTAATTCAGTATTGACCTCTAGAATTTGCCTTTTCAAAGAGAAAATTACCTTTTGACTGACATGCAAAGAAGCTTGGTCTCATACCTACTAATCCTGTGCTAATGAGGACTTGTATTGTTTTAAAAATCACAATGTAGGCATTTGATTAAAGGCTGCTTCCTTGCTTGTGCCAAAGCTTAGTACAGTAATAAGTCAAGGAAGCCCATTGATTTTTCAAGTTCTCTTTTTATGGCTGTTCTAATTTATTTAATTTATTTTTTATTGTTAATTTCATTTTAATTATTTGGATATGCTCTGCACAGGTTGTTTTAAAGTGATGTTAAGATTTACATCAGATAGCAATGCAAAAATAAAAACTATGGTGTTTGCTTGTTCTGCTATAAAATGATAATGAATTTTCCACCTTGTGTACAATGGGCTATGACAATTGTTTCTGAGTACAGTGAGTTAACAAAAAATGTATTCTGGATTTATAATTCTTCTTTGATATTCTGCCACTCTGTCACTGTTAGCATTTTCAAAAGCTGTACATTAAGTGGCCACCTTATTAGGTTCACCTGCCTTCCCATATAACTGACTGCATAATCAAAAATAGTACTATATGCAGACAATGGCTAAGTACCATACACTGAATCGCCTAAAGAGCTATTAAACAAGATTTTTTTTTTGTTTAGTACGTGCTTAATATACGCTCTTTGTTTTAGACATACACAGTATATAATTTAATGAGGTGGTGTCAATAAATAACATACCGATTCCTTTATAAGTTTCCATTCAAAGTGAATTATTATTTGGCTGAGAATGAAAAGCTAAGTTGAAAAGTAAGCTGTCTAAAATAAACACAGATGTGTTTACAGTTTAATCTTTAACAAATATTAATATTTGCTGTGTAGTAATATTATTTTTCTGTGATAAACAGTGAATTAATGGAATTCACATGAAAAAGTTCCTTTCACCTTAAATCAAAGAAATGTATGTAGCTTGAGTTTGAGGAAAGTGTTTAGGAATTATTATCCACTTTGTTACCTGCCATGATTTTTTTGTTGAAGGAGCTATACACTGTAAGTATTCCACAGCTAGAAAGAAGCATTTAGAATGGTGAGCGTCCACAATAAAAGACTTTATGCTAGTATAGCATATCAGCCATGTAATGTAATATAATCACAAAGAGGAAGCCATCAGTATTACTGAAGGTCACTGAATGCAAGTGAGTAGAAATGAGTCTTTAATCTTGTTTTAAACAGTTCAATTGTAGATGACTCCTTTATATGATGAGGTAAAGAGTTCCACAGGCGAGGCGCAGCAGCTGCAAAAGACCTGTCCCCCTTGGTTTTACACTTGGTACGAGGGACAACCAGAGACAGCTGACCAGAAGATCTCAGGACTCTAGATGGCTGATGTAAAACACACAGTTCAGATAAATAGGCAGGAGCAAGCCCATGTAAAGATTTAAAAACTAGCAGCAGGATTTTAAAATCAATTCGAAAACTGACAGGCAGCCAGTGTAAAGAAGCTAAAATAGGAGAGACAGAGTCATACTTTCTTGCCCCAACCAGAAAGCGAGCGGCAGCATTTTGTACCAACTGTAACCTGCGTATCAAGGATTTGTTAATCCCAGAATACAGCGAGTTGCAGTAATCGAGGCGAGAAAAAATAAACGCATGAGTAGCTATCTCAAGATCCCTAGAAGATGAAAAAGGCTTTATCTTACCTAATAGACGAAGTTGGAAAAAGCAACTCTTGACTACAGAATTTATTTGTTTCTCAAAAGAGAGGTTACTGTCAAAGGTAACACCAAGATTGCGGACTTGAGGTTTGGAAAAGACAGAGAAAGAGCCGAGAAGACCAAGACCAATTTGGGCTTTAGCTGATGGACCCACTATAAGCACCTTCATTTTATTTTGATTTAGATCAAGAAAATTATTTTTTTTTTACTGTTTAGAGACAATCAGTCCATCTTTTTTTCCAACGCCGTTCAGCAGTTCGACAGGCGCGGCGCAGTGATCGTGTATTTTCATTAAGCCAGGGAGCAGGTCTACCCTTATTACTACGTATCTTGGGCGGAGCAATTGAGTCTAAAATCGTTTTACAGGAGGAATTAAATTTTACGACAGAATCATCGATATCATTATTTTGGTCATGCACATAAAGACTAGAGAAAATGGTTTTAAAATCAGATATAATAGAAGAATTTAAAAAGCGCGAGCAGCGTGGGGGACAGCTATTAGTAGGGACATCGACAGTAATATTCAGGTCCATCATTATAGAAAAATGATCAGTAAAAGAAACATCACATAAATCAATATTATTCACTGAAATATCACGAGTAAGGATGAGATCGAGGGTGTGACCAAGAGAGTGGGTTGGCGTATTAATATGCTGTATAAAATCAAATGAGTTCAAAAGTGATAAAAAGTCGTTAACCAAAGGTTTCGATTGACAACAAATGTG
The DNA here is from genome assembly GCF_900747795.2 of Erpetoichthys calabaricus. Classification (NCBI taxonomy): domain Eukaryota; kingdom Metazoa; phylum Chordata; class Cladistia; order Polypteriformes; family Polypteridae; genus Erpetoichthys; species Erpetoichthys calabaricus. The sequence continues at coordinate 239,116,382 of NC_041394.2, forward strand.
AATGTTGAAATCACCAACAATAAGAACTTTGTCATGAGAGAGGGTGATATCAGCCAAGAGATCAGAGAATTCAGAAATGAAAGTATCATTAATTACAGGAGGTCTATAAACCACGGCAAACAGTAGAGAAGGGGAGCTGCACACTTCGAAAAGTTGGAGTTCAAAGCTGCTAAACAGAACCCTTGTAAGGCTCTGACACAAGAACACATTCTGTACTCAACCTGTGTGAAGTTAATTGGAAAATAATATAAACTGGCCTGGTTAAATTAGTGTGGGAATGAATGAGTGTTCTCTGCACTGTACATGTGTTGATTCCTACCATAAGCACGGTACTCCTCAGATAAAGTCTGGCCTCCTGAATTGAATAAGAGTTGAGACAGAAAAAGGAGGAAAGGATCGACTTTCTGCAAAATACATGTTTTTTATTTTCAATTTTAATTTGATATATTTTTAGATTATTTCAACTTTTTAATAAATTAACTGCAGAATTGAAACTTTCTCCTATTCAGTTCCCACTTCAGAAGCCTCACGTTAAAACCTACAAAGCTTTAATAGCCTTTTATTTTACATAATTGCCTCTTCCATCAGCCTGTGCAGCATGTATTTGTAATTCCTTACAGGGTAAGTAGCTGCTTGTAAAACAACTGCCTGCAAACGAGCAAGGGTTCATGACATTTAGTAATGATATGCAGTGCATTATCTGCCAAGTACCTCTGAAGCAGCAGTAATTGCATGTTCAGCAGCTGGCGGAAAGGAACTCAGAGACAATACCACCTGAAAAAAAAAAAGACAACACCATTTATTAATTCTAATGAACGTTTTGCCAAGTGAGTATGTCTAACACCTACTTATACTTTCAGAGTAGGTGACTTTACCATGCTGGAATGATGGGACAATAAACTGACAAACTATTTCCTAATTTAGCATACTATAAGCATAACAAAAGAAATTTAATTATGAATATATATATACAGATATATATATATATATATATAGAACATATTATCATTTATATACTGAAATTACTAATTCTGCTTACCTGAAGACCAATTTTATCCATTAAAAACATATCATGAGCCAATATCTATGTAAAAACAAATTCCAGTCTTGCCAAAAATGTATACAGATTAACCTTCCTCTTTCAGAGTGCTGGTACTTGTAGACTTCAAGAAGATGCCAATACTTTAAGAAATGGTGAGGGTGCCTCAGTCAAAAACATGTTTCATGGAGATGACTCTTAATTTGTATTGTAAATACTTATTATGGGTGGTGGTACACCACAGGCTATACATAGCAACAGCCTTTTTCCCTCAATGTAGAAACAGTCTTATACCCAATGCCGTGTGAAACATATTACTTTATGCTATTGGCTAAAGGAATAAATTCATCTCACTATAGGGACTGGTAAAAATTTTGAATAAAATCTCAAAATAGTCAATCCTGAAGGAATTGTGAAAACTCAACACAGACAACACCTGGCCATGTGATGAAAACCCAGGATGCTGAATCTGAGTGGAGGCAGCTCTACCCCCCTGTACCACTGTGCTACTAAAATATAATTATTCTTAATTATAATTAGTACACATTTCAAAGGAGAAAGGTTTGATAACTGCACACTAGTAAAAACACAACTGAATTGAATTTTCCAGTGTAAATTTAGCCCAAGGCATCATCAAAAATGTATAGATTGCATGCTTTCAAAAAGTTTAAACTTTTTATAATGCAAACACCACTCAATAAAATATTGACTTGTTTCCTTAACAATGAAAGCCTTGATTTTAAAAGAAACAGTTTCACTGTTCTTGTAAAGTGACTGTAACTAAAGTAGAAGTGCACTTTTTCCATTTTAATACTGTATTTACAGTGAAGGAGATGGACCCAGGCCTAAAGATAAATAATTTTCAGAGGTAATGAACACTTACTTTAGTTTCCTGTTAAGTTTATAACATTTTCAAATCTTTCAAGGTAATCATGTTTAAAACTTTTCACTGAAATATTAGAATGTTAACATACTTCTTAATTCTACATATTTTATAACAATGACAATTTGTTAAATTATAAATTACTACACAGTAAAAAAGTGAAAGCTTCAATAGATTCATGCATTTTTAATTGAAAAAATGTGGGTCTGCTTAATTTAAATTTACCTGGAGCTATTCATTGTTCACTCTGCTTTATAAACAATTTTTAAATCTCATTTCCAGTCATTTCTCTCTCTGTTAAAAAAGGTAATTACTGATAATGGTTTTGATTTGGCTGCAGATCACACTGGGGATAAGGTTTGTTGTTCTATGGTTTTGCATGACCAACACTAGAAAGACAATTCTTTTCATAATTAATAATCCTTTCATAAAAGTAATTTGAAACTCCAGACTATGCTCCCTAAATTAATGAAACCAAAACAAAATAAAAAAGTGACAGTCTTCATTAAAAATTGCATCATGATGAAATGTTAAATTGTTTAAATGAATCGATAAATTTTAATGAAATACATCAGATGAAACAATTTTGTATGAGGTAATTACTGACTAATAGTAAACAAAGTCAAAGCAGATGTTTAGAGAACTGCTAGTTCAGTTTGAGCTGTGCTAAGTTACTTCTTACCTTCCCCACTGACTGATAGTGCCTGTGTAGAGAGTTGACAACAGCCACATTCCTTCTCTGTCCCTCTGTAAGCGGCCCAATCACCTGGCTGGCATCTCCCTGGGTTGACAGCTGTGATACAAATTATGGAAATATTAGGATCAATTTTAACAATGATGAGTTGTATAAACACATATAGCTACTATGGCTGCATAACCTGATTATTTACATTATGACTTTTTATGAATGTTGTCACTTGCATGTGTATCTAGATTGCCTGGACAGCTCTGATAAGTCCACAAATACCACGCTGGGGTGAGATGGGGTGCAACAGCTAACAGTATCTCATGCTTTCTCCACTACTCCCTCTTCTGTTTCTTTTTCCGGTGTCCTTTTGATGGTGGCGCAACCACCATCTACTCAAAGCACCGTGATGTTCCAACATTGATGGATTAAAAGCAAGAAGTCTGCATTACCATCATCATCAAGTCTTTCCGTGAGAACCCTAAATACAAAGAGGACTATTTCATTTATGTTAGGTAGAATGCCCAGAGGGGACTGGGCGGTCTCGTGGCCTGGAACCCCTGCAGATTTTTTTTTTTTTCTCCAGCCGTCTGGAGTTTTTTTTTTTGTTTTTTTCTTTCCTCCCTGGACATCGGAGCTTACTCTTATTCTATGTTAATTAATGTTTTCTTACTTTAATTCTTACTTTGTCTTTTATTTTTCTTTTCTTCATTATGTAAAGCACTTTGAGCTACTTTTTTGTATGAAAATGTGCTATATAAATAAATGTTGTTGTTGCTTTGAACAGTTGCCAGGAGAGGAGGCATAGTTCCACTCCCAACGGGCTGCGTTTGTCCTGTCCTCATTGGGCCGGGGCCTACAAATATGGAAGGAAGATGCTAGGAATGTTGGCTATTGACCCTAGACACCCAAGAGAGAGAGGCGAAGCTCCCAGCATTTAAAATTATATTCTCTGTTAGCGGTATGATGCCATGACAGCACATGTTCACGTGCATTTTTCTATGGAATTTTTTTTTTTGTTTTTTATCAAGGCTACCAATTAAAAAGGGAACTACTGACTTGACACCCCAACCATTGCACCAGTGTCAGGAAACCTGATCACAATGTTCAATAAAATTGGACAAAATGCATATTGGATATAAAAGAAATTAAACAAAGTAAGTTTATCTTTTTAAATAAAAATGATAAAAGGCCCAGAATAGTAAATAAGAGTTTATTACATTATAAATCTACCAGTCAGCAAGTAACAGATACACATACTAAGAAGAGTTTTACTAAATACTTTGCTATCCAAGACTTGTCAAGTCAAATTTATTAGAACAATGAAATATGTACCATATATACTTGTGGATAAGTTCTCCTGCGGAAAAGTTGGGACTTGATTTTACCATATAATTTCTGGTGTTTTATAATGTCGGTCATATAAGTGGAACACGGAAAACTTACGCTATTGATCCAAGAGATTATGATATTCTAACGCCCACCTGAGAGAGTAACCACGGAGCACACTGCCTTTTTTTTTTTCTATGTATTGTGCCTATGTGACCACGTAGGCACTTTGTTAAATGGTGCGACTCAAACCACCTACAACTGAACACCAGCAAAACCAAGGAGCTGGTGGTGGATTTTAGGAGGCCCAGTCCCCTCCTGGACCCCGTGATCATCAGAGGTGACTGTGTGCAGAGGGTACAGACCTATAAATACCTGGGAGTGCAGCTGGATGATAAATTGGACTGGACTGCCAATACTGATTCTCTGTGCAAGAGAGAACAGAGCCGACTATACTTCCTTAGAAGACTGGCGTCCTTCAAAATCTGCAATAAGATGCTGCAGAAGTTCTATCAGACGGCTGTGGCAAGTGCCCTCTTCTATGCGGTGGTGTGCTGGGGAGGCAGCATAAAGAAGAAGGACGCCTCATGCCTGGACAAACTGGTGAGGAAGGCAGGCTCTATTGTAGGCATGGAGCTGGACCAGTTTGACATCCGTGGCAGAGCGACGGGCGCTCTGCAGGCTCCTATCAATTATGGAGAATCCACTGCATCCAGTAAACAGTGTCATCTCCAGACAGAAGAGCAGCTTCAGCGACAGACTGCTGTCACTGTCCTGCTCCACAGACAGATTGAGGAGATCGTTCCTCCCCAAAACTATGCGACTTTTCAATTCCACCCGGGGGGTAAACGTTAACATTATTCAAAGTTATTGTCTGTTTTTACCTGCATTTTTATTACTGTTTAATTTAATACAGTAATCCCTCGCTATATCGCGCTTCGCCTTTCGCGGCTTCACTCCATCGCGGATTTTATATGTAAGCATATTTAAATATATATCGCGGATTTTTCGCTGCTTCGCGGGTTTCTGAGGACAATGGGTCTTTTAATTTCTGGTACATGCTTCCTCAGTTGGTTTGCCCAGTTGATTTCATACAAGGAACGCTATTGGCAGATGGCTGAGAAGCTACCCAACTTACTTTTCTTTCTCTCTCTCTTGCGCTGACTATCTGTGATCCTGACGTAGGGGGTGTGAGCAGGGGGGCTGTTCGCACACTTAGACGATACGGACGCACGTCTAAAAATGCTGAAAGATTATCTTCACGTTGCTACCTTCTGTGTGCAGCTTTTAAGTATGCTGCACGGTGCTTCGCATACTTAAAAGCTCAAAGGGCACGTATTGATTTTTTTATCTGTCTCTCTCTCTCTCTATCTCTCTCTCTCTGCTCCTGACGGAGGGGGTATGAGCGGCCGCCTTCAACAGCTTTGTGCCGCGGTGCTTCGCATACTTACAAGCCAAACAGCCCTATTGATTTGTTTGCTCCTTTGAAGAGGAAGATATGTTTGCATTCTTTTAATTGTGAGACGAACTGTCATCTCTGTCTTGTCATGGAGCACAGTTTAAACTTTTGAAAAAGAGACAAATGTTTGTTTGCAGTGTTTGAATAATGTTCCTGTCTCTCTACAACCTCCTGTGTTTCTGCGCAAATCTGTGACCCAAGCATGACAATATAAAAATAACCATATAAACATATGGTTTCTACTTCGCGGATTTTCTTATTTCGCGGGTGGCTCTGGAACGCAACCCCCACGATGGAGGAGGGATTACTGTATTGTTTTGTTTTTTTTTTTGCATCAGTATGCTGCTGCTGGAGTATGTGAATTTCCCCTTGGGATTAATAAAGTATCTATCTATCTATCTATCTATCTATCTATCTATCTATCTATCTATCTATCTATCTATCTATCTATCTATCTATCTATCTATCTATCCTTAACAGGCGTATAAGTCGATCTAGTTTGCAGCTGCTGCTCCTCACCTATGGAACTCTTTACCTCATCACATAAAGGAGTCGTCTACAATGTATTTATCTAATACCCAAACTATTCCGTAGCAACGTTTGCACTGTTTTGTGTTTTTTGTATCTCACGCCCTCATACACCTTTATCGTAACAGCATCCCTTATCTATGATGGAGTGTTCAATCAGAGGAAAATATGAGGCTGGTTTTAAATTAAAAGTCATTGAAGTGGCAAAAGAAATTGGTTAACTGCGCTGCTGAAACAAAATTCGTTATGTCTGAGAAACTGATGAGAGATTGGAGGAGGCAAGAACATGTTAAAAAAAAATATGTGTTAAATTTTTGAACGGGCGTATAAGTCGATCTAGTTTGCAGCTGCTGCTCCTCGCCTGTGGAACTCTTTACCTCATCACATAAAGGAGTCGTCTACAATTGAACTGTTTAAAACAAGACTAAAGACTCATTTCTACTCACTTGCATTCCGTGACCTTCAGTAATACTGATGGTTTCCTCATTGTGATTATGTAATATTACTTCTATTTATTATTTATTTTATTTATGTTCATTTATTTTATTTCTATTTATGTTATTCACGTTAATTGTATGTTTTTCTTTAATTCTATTATTGTAAAGCACTTTGGCCACAGCATTCCGATGTTGTTTTAAATGTGCTATATAAATAAAGTTGACACTGACATTGTATATATGGTACTTGCATGTCTCCTCAGTTGACAAAAACAGAATACAAATAAAGAAAGAACTTGACAAATCATGCAACATATACAGTATACACAAAATGTAACTGGAACATATTTATACACATATCCATCCATTTTCCAACCCGCTGAATCCGAACACAGGGTCACGGGGGTCTGCTGGAGCCAATCCCAGCCAACACAGGGCACAAGGCAGGAACCAATCCTGGGCAGGGTGCCAACCCACCGCAGTATTTATACACATATTTTTACATATATATTTTTCCATCAGCACTATTACCAATAATGAACATTATTGACTGCACAAATGCAAAGATCACATGGTAAACGATCTTAAAACAGTTCATCAGATCTTAGTTGAATATAGTGGTTTTAATTGTCAACCAAATCCTACTAGAAATGACGTTTAGTACATTAAAATAAAGAAGAAAATATTCTAATATTGTCAAATAATTAGGTTTTATTGCCCCACAGGAACAGCTGGTGACTGAAGATATCATAGGGAATAATTTTACCCTGTCATGAAAATACTTACAACTAAGTCCAAACTTTCTATATATTTTTCACTAACTTTTTATTACATTAAATCGAAACATCCCTGTATACTCATTCTGGGGAAAGTCACAGCAAGTAATTTTATTAGTGTGACCACTAAAACAACTGCATTAAGTTGATCTGGTTCAAAAATAAGAAGGATCAAAACAACAGATACAAATGGATTTCGTAATTTACTTTAAAAAGATAAAAATTCAGGTGGAACCTTTACTTAGTCATTAATTATGCTAGAGTCAATAAAAACAGTCTCTCAGAGAATAAGTTATGATTAGTAGAAGCTACAATATATAATGCTGGAAGCCTGTGCCTTTTAAGTACTTGCTGAAAATTCTTGAATTCAACCTTGAAAAATAATTAGATGATTTTCAATAATATTTTAGGGAAAAGAAACCAACCTTTTATCTAGATTCAGTATTTATTAATTTTATATACAAGACACAAAGTCAACCTTTGTTTTCAGCATCTTTACAGAGAAGTCACGGACAAAAGGGTAAAAAGCCAGTAAATAATTTGCCTTATCACTAAAATAAGCTCCCTCCACCAAAGGAACAATACCTATTATAAACAAGTTGATGAACACTACTGATAACAAAACCAATTATGTCTATAGTTTGGCTGTAATCAGCAGTACTGAAACATTATTAAATTAGTAAAGAAGAAAGAAGAAGAAAAAGAAAAAGAAGAGGTATAAATACAGAACTAAACACAACATGTACAAAAAAAATGTTTAAGTATGGTATCAATATTTCTTTACAATGAATTACAGTTCACTGCACTTGTTTCAATTGACTATAGCAAAATCAGATTATTTCTCCTCAAATGCTTTGAATGGATTGCCTAGTCTTGAACCTAAGAAACACATAAAGAATATACACATATATCATACACCATAGGGTGTATTTATCAAGTCTCTTCCTGACATAAAAAACAAATACTTTAACAGGGTCAACATTTAAATTTTAGATTGAAGATTGAAGGTGTAGTATGACTGCATATCCTTTAGATACAAGACTGACAGAAAAACAGAAATCCTCCATTTATGTACTTTTTAAAATTATTTGTCATTTAAATACTTTCAAAATATAAAAGCAATTTACTCTTACTACAAGAAAAAAGATGGAAACTCAGCCTCTACAGACTTTACCATTTGTACAATTCAGTTACAAATAACAAAATTCCCTCAACACACACATTGTTCTATATACAGGTTACAAATTTCTCTAATCCTCCATCATCTCTCACACTCAAGAATATTTTGGTTAGGAATAAGAATATTGAATATTGATATTGGTAGAATAAGAATATTGGTAGCAATTTCAGACTGAATCATTTCATGTCACAATGCTTAGCACTCAATGACAATAGCTAATACTGGGAAAGACATCCCTCTCTATTGATTTTTCAGGTAAGGTAAGGAGTCAAATTCTATATTTCACAATATCCATTCTTCATCAATTTGCAAAGCACTTATCTAAATATTGCAGAGCAACATGTTGCTCCAGATTAGAATTATCTAAAACATGTCAGGGTTTGGTTGCTGATTGTGAAGGATGGAAGACAGCTCCTGCATATGCTTCGAAAATACCCAAAATTAGTATCTTTTTAGGTGAAAGATATTTTCTTACTCATCGGATAGCATGAGATTTATGAACATCCCAAATTCTCTTACTGCAGTGTTTGGAGTTATTTATTATGAGATTAGACTACCTAGCCATAAACCCCTCATGATTTTATATACTACATTGTTAACACATTGACTAATCTGGTTCAACCTCCATAAATCAAAGTCAAAATTATATTTTAAAATATTTAAAACCTAGAACAAAAAAAAAAACTAGGTATATTTTTAAGGAACCGTGCAGAGTTTTGAAGTTTTTAGTGTAGGTTAGGATTTATTAATAAATATTAACTCTTAACTCTGTGAAATTAATTACTGATTGTATTTCTGATTTTTTTTTTAACTTTTTGTGCACAACTGTGTGTATTTGATTGTTGTAACATTTCTTTAATCATTCATATTAAAAATAAAAAAAATGAATAATATGTTTTTTAGCTAAATTAGATATTGTAACTGTAGAGCTCTCAATCATTTTGACAAAAATACCCATTTTTTAATTTTGACAAACGCACACACAATCAGACAATATATTGCTGAACAGCATTGAAATTGTACTATTACAGGTAGGTCAATTGTACTTCTGGTATAATTTCTCTGGAAATGTATTTATGTTATATGAAAGGGCATGAAGTATTGGGGAATGTGGCTAAGGTGTTTGGATTTCAAAATCTGAGATTCTGGCTTCAGATCTTGCTACTGACACTGTGTGTCTATGAGCAAGACACTTCATGTGCTTGTGCTACAAAGATTTACATTCTCTCAGCTAACACCATGAATTATACTATGATGCATATCCCAATTAGCTGAAGACTAACATCCATCCATCCATTTTCCAACCCGCTGAATCCGAACACAGGGTCACGGGGGTCTGCTGGAGCCAATCCCAGCCAACACAGGGCACAAGGCAGGAACCAATCCCGGGCAGGGTGCCAACCCATCGCAGAGAAGACTAACAACCATGCAGAATGTAACAGGTAAAATTTTTTACATGAATTCAAACTTGGAAGAACAGCTCAGGTACATTCAAAATGGTAGATATGGAGCTGAAAATTACAGCGGATATCCATGCAAAATTGCATAGCACTTTTTTAAAAAAACCAATGACTTGGTACAACAGTAAAGGAAAACACTACCCAAAAGTAAAGTGTTTAAAATAAATATAGAAACAAATACCAACAATATATAAAATCTAGTGTGGATTGCATCACATCTACATCGGCAAAACTAAATTTCAGACAGAAATGTTCTTCAGTTTTGACTGAAATTAAATATTTGGTGGTTTAAAAATAATTACACTGTTAGAATGAGACATCAACTTCAAAACCATTTAGAACTTACAAACTCTAAATATTCTCTTATTTCATATTTCTAAGAATGAATGGAGACTGTGATGTAAATAGTGGTAGAAAAAGGCAACAGAGGTAACGTGTCCCATGCCTGCTTGTGCAAAGGAAGTCAGCCCACTTTTTTCCTTTTTTAAATATCAGCAATCAGATGTGGGATGGAGGGAGTATGTTGCTGCCAATTTGCAAAACAGACATCTTTTTCCCTTTGCAAGGGATTAACTTTTTGTCAGCCTGCTGAACAGCCTAAATCAATTAAATGCTTTTTTCACGTCTTTGATGGCGTTGGGGGTGGGGAGAAGGAGTTATGCTGCTGCGAGTTCACAGCTAGATTTCAAAGTGAAAAAGGATGTGGGAGTTAGGTGTAGAAGCTTTTTTTTAACCACACTCCTAGCATGTACAATATTTATAATCCTAAAAGTTGTTTATCTGGGTCTTGATAGATGTATTTATCATATCTCTCTTTAGAAAAGGTTAACACTATTTAGTATGATTATATTTATCAGTCTGGCTTTTTGCACAGTAGATTAAAGATGACTCTTAATTCTTGTAATTGCAGAGAATAAACCCTTAGTTTTTAAATGTGAAATTAGATTAAAATGAAAACTGTTCTGCGAATACTACACTTGTTCTGGAAACCAATAAGAACAATATTACATAATATTCTGAAATTCTCTTAATCCAGTTCAGTACTACACTGCAGTGTGCTGATGCCTATCTTGGGTGCATCTAGAAAGAGCTAATCTGAAGTCACCAAAAATGACATACGTTTGAGGATATGAGAGGAAAATTGGAGTCACAAAGGAAAACATAGGGAGACCTGTGGAGAACATGCAAACTCCACAAAGACAACAAGCAGGTGTGCAAGTCAAACTCAGGATGCTGGATCTGTGATGCAGTAGCACTAACCACTTTGCTACTGTGCCACCCCAATAATAACATTTTAATGATGTTTCTGATAAATAAGGCACAAAGCAAACTTTACAGAACTGTGGCTTAGTAAATATCACCCTTTAAGTGAAGGGTGCCATGTCTTATACCTCACCACCCCCAATATTGTCAATAATTGCTATATTATACTTCATTATACTGCTGTGGTTACCTGAGGCTTTGTGCCCTCAAGTCACCTATTTCACTAATCTAAATCTGATTTAAAAAAATGTTGCTGTCATTTGAAATTAGCCAGTTTGTTCTTAAGTAAATTATCTCCCCAGGGTTATAACAACATATTAATAACAGAAAGATTGGTGGAGTGAAGATATCTAAAACTCAGAACATGGTCGATTCTGATGTTTACCTGCACTGCTGTGACAAGAGTTATGACTTCTGGTACAATTTCTCTGGAAATGCATTTATGTTATATGAAAGGGCACGAAGTATGGTGCAGTGGCTAAGGTGTTTGGATTTCAAAATTTGACATTCTGGCTTCAGATCTTGCTACTGACACTGCGTGTCCATGAGCAAGTCACTTCGCATGCTTGTGCTACAAACTGGAACAACAAAAGAATTGAAACCTCAATCTCAAATGTTTTAAGTTACCTTGGATAAAGGTGTCAGCCAAATAATAGGTAATTAAAAAAAAGGATCACATTTGTGAATGAACTGCGGTTGAAGTTTCAGCGGTAAAGTTCTTCAAAAAAATGACTGATCACTTGAAAAAAAGTTTGAACACTTTGCACTACAATGAAACTGTCAAAAAGACCCATATGCAATTCCTATATAAATAAACTAAGTGCAATATGAATTCAGGCAATTTGTATTATATCGAATTTTACATTTTTGACCTTGCTTAATCATTGAAACGCTGACTGAATTGCAAGGTTGCAAGCTGTTGTCTTATTTGATGTGTTCCTACAATGAAAGTAACTTGTAACAGTATTTGTTTCAATATGATGTTATGGACTATTAACAAAATCATCTTTGGATACAGAAACATGGTTTATTGAGTAAACACTAGACTAAAATATGTAGAAACAAGATGAATAAACTATTATATAGAATTTGTTATCAAGAAGAAAATGACATACATTTTAACCTGATTGGCTGTTTTATAGAATAGGGGACTAAAGAAGAGTTAGAACAGAGAAGTCTCTAACAAATTCTAGAAGCCTTACAATTTCAGAAAAAAGACAACTGTATTGACACTTCATAACAGAAACAATGTCTTGCTTTGTTTCGAGTATCTCCATTCTGTTCTCAGCGTACAGCATCTGCTCTGGTATTAACTAGTTGAAAAAAGTAATTCAAAGAAATCATCTGGGTTTTTAAAATGGGCTTCTTTCGACTTATCGTATTAATGAGTGTAAGCAAAATTAAAAAGAAAGCAAGCTAAGCGTTATCTTTTATGTTAGTATCATGGAGTTGTAGTTACACGTTTGCTGCTTGTCCCCAGCTGAATATCTCATCCAAGTGCTTTGCTGAAACAGAAACTGATTTTTGGTCAAACTCTACATTTATGTAAGATTGCTTTGTCTCTTCTTCAAAATGCAGCCAGTTTATAGTAAACATATGCTCATAGCAGGTTTATTTTCAAAAATGACACTTAATTTTTGATTTACCGTGCCACTTCATTATTTATAGCTAATACCAATTTATTAAACAAAGACTTTTACAGCAAAATAAGCTAATGCAGATGATTTGTTTTAAACATAAAGTTATATTCAGATTCAATAAAATCAAATTTGTTTTACTGTCTCCAATTTACAAAGATGTTTAAAGTTAGTAAAGGAGATAAAAAATGAAAATTGAAATGTTAAAAAATGTGAAATAATATTATATTGTATATTCAGCAATTTGTACTCCTGATAGATAGATAGATAGATAGATAGATAGATAGATAGATAGATAGATAGATAGATAGATAGATAGATAGATAGATAGATAGATAGATAGATAGATAGATAGATAGATAGATAGTTGAAATTTAAGGACAAGAGGACATTTAATGGCCTGGTATAAGATAATTAATTCCTAGTCACCTAATATTTCCAAAATAATGCTGGAAGATTCCTCTCCCACCTACATTACTGGGTAATTTACTTCCTGTATCTGCACTGCTCTGAGTGAAGAAATACTTTCTAACCTTTGGCTAAAATGTATTCTTAACCAGCTTCTATCTGTGCCACCTTCCTCTCATAATTAAAAATGCTTCATGTCACCTCTTAAGCTTCATTTTACTAAACAAACAACTCAATAACTTCCATGTTTCCTTAGAGCTGTAATACATTCAGTAATTCTTCTTTAGACATAAAGTTAGTTAACAGAAAACAGAAGTTCTGTAGTATGCAAACCAATAACTGATCTCCATTTGTCTTCAACTATAGTAACAATGATCATTTAAGAGTAAAACCAGACTTTTTCTATATGTCCAATCTGCTGGAAATGCATTTAAAAAAAATTCAACTATGTGCGACAAATGCTTTCTGAAAAGCATAGGGATAAATTTGTAGAAAAGCACTGGTGAAACATGGACAAAACAGATCACCACAGGTCTTGTATGTTCCTGAGAGGACAGTGAAACTCAGTAAAAAGAGGATGGTTTGTATCACTAACAAATCAAGATCAAAGCAAATCATGCCTAAATCAAGATTCCCTTTGAAATCAATGACCAAACAAAGGGAAGACTTGCATGAAAGGCCACCAAGAATTCAATGATTACTTTGAGTGTTCTGTTGGTCTTTATTTCAAGGACCAAATCAACACAAATTTAGCGATTTCTGGCATACTGCGACAGAGCATTTCAGCTGGAAGATGTCAGCATCAAAAGAGTTTTATGGGCCCAAAGAGAAGTGATTTTGAGAACTGCTGGGTAGGGATTATAGAGCTGAAACAAAATCTGCAGAGAGTCAGAGAGTTTGCCATGGAAACTGGAAATGCTGAAACCACTGAATATTATTAGTATGTCAAGGAAGGTGAGGACAAGTGATGAGTGAAACAGGCAAGTTTAATTTTATATTCAATTTCATGAAACTGACATTAAAATTCATTTCACAAGAAATTTTGCAATTATAAAATATGAAAACTCACTAATTTTGTTTTTATTTTTTAAGGCTTTTTTGAGTAGGAAAGCAATAAATACTGCTTATTTCTGTGCATACCCATGTTCTTTTCTGCAGTTGCAACAAGCACATAAACCTGGTCTACACCAGTAAAATCAATTCTATTTATGCCTCTGGTTCACTGCACAGGGGCAAAAATGTGACTGGCTGTAAAATGTCCATATGAAGATTCACTAAAACATAACATTACGCACATTTCTGTGTTTTCTTCATAGGAAAATCTCACTACACTGGAAGCTACTGATAGCTAGCAACCACCCTTAGCTGTTTCTTGATTCCTGAAGAAGAAGTTGAGGATAACCAGTCTCCAGAAACTGTTGTGAATAAGGAGTCTCTAGTTCATCTTTAGGATTGCAAATGGCAAAATGGGGTTGTGCAACGAGAACACATCTACTTTGCAAGTTTTTTTTTTTTTGGCAAACTATAGTTTGGCTATAAGATCAATTTCCACAAATTGGTTCACTAATCATTAGTAAGGAAAATGTCTCAGGACTGTCAGACAGGTACGGTGATCCTAATTTTTGAAAATATGGACAAGAGGGTGAACTTGAATTATCAAAGGATTGCATGCCTCAGCCTCCAGTTGTGGAAAAACCTTTGCCAGTAAACTACAGGAAAGACGCCATACAAAGCTGATCCTAAAAAATTCAGCAGGAACACTTTGGATTCTACAGTATTATGACCAGCATACAAAGTCTTTTTTTTTTGCACAGACATTTCAGTAGTCATGGACATTTTCCAGTACTGTCTATATTTTCATTGTGTGTACTTAGATAAAGCATATAATGCATACCTCATTATATAATGTGGAAGATGACAGAAAAACATGGGCATCAGGGCCACTATCACAAGATATTTGGTCCCTGTATTTTTGGAACAGGTAACTGCATCTATTCCATTGAAATTGCTGCACTTTCATGAAAATCACACTAGAATGTATTGGTAAAGCAGAAGCTAGATGCTTAGATGAAGGTTTTACTTTGCTATTAATTTCATATCTCCATCCTCTATGAACTCAAGCTCTAAGTATTAGTGGAAACAAATGATACAGTATAAGTGACCATAATGAGGTTCCTAGCTTCAGTTGCTGGGCTAATTATTTGTAATAGATCAATAATGTAGGAGGACCACTGGTTTCTTAAATCAAGAGCAGCTATTTCAGATGGTTTCTATGTTTATTAAGAGAGCCCCTCTCACATGGGATGGGCAAAATACCAGAAGAAATTCAGAGGTAGACTCAGGAAATACTTGTGAGATTTTATTGGTTGGCTAGCCAGGGAGTATCTGCAAATTTCCTAAGAGCAGCTAGAGACTGCTGCTGAGGACACAGTGGTCTTGTGTACTGAAATGTTACTGAAGATATCCCAAAGAACATGCAGTCATACCCAGAGCCAGCTGGGCCACTTCCTTGAACATTTTCAACACAGTTCGACAAAAGGCTGGTTGTTTCCCTTCCCCATGTTCTTATGCGTGCCTAAAATATTACAAATGATTTGTGTCTCACACTGTGTAATTGGTGGTTATATAAAATGAAGGATGGATGGAATAATATCTGCTACTTTTTATAACACTAAGCACACATTTTTACCTTCTCTGTACTTTTTCTTATAGTTCTAAAATAAAACAGCCATGCAGGACTAATGCCGACGAGAACAGTCATGTCATAAATAACATAAGTGACAAAGCATTATAGCTTCAAAAGGATCAATGACTTACTTAAATTATATTTCTGAGTGCAAACGAGTCTCAGTTGAGGCTTACGTTGTTGCTGTCACAATGCAGTGGCAACAAGTAGGCATGGTCAATCATGAGACATGACATTTACAGCTTTAAAATGGCCATTATAGCCTTTGTTTCCAGGATGTTGAAGGAGACACACCAGCAAGGCATCTGCTTTCTTATGATGCAACTCGGACTAAATACATCCAAAAAATTAATAATGGTAACTAATCCAAGGTTTGGTGGCACTGTTTTCAGCAGCTTTCTAGGAAATACACAATTAACATGAGATCATTTGAAATATTTTTTAGTATTACTGTACACCATGAATAGGCACTAAAAGATACAAGGGCAGCACAAGTGCATTTGATTAGAATACACATATTGTTGTAAAACTTACTTACTGCATTAACCTGTGTAAGACATTGCAATTACTAAGTTACTATATTTTTCCAGTGGACTGGTTCAATGAGATTTGTGGTACCACAGCTGAAAAAAAGCATTTTTTTATTATATTGCAGTGGCAGCAGAAGCTGATAAATTTATAGACTGCAAACTATAATCGCTGTTTGTACTATGCATCCCTTGAGGCTAGCCAGCACTGGGAATTTACTTGGTTATTCTGTCTGAAAGTAAAAAAATAAATGTAATTGTCTTTACTGTCTGAGAAAAGCAGAAAGCTGCTGCCCAACATAAGTGGTGTGATTTTCAAAAACCTGGAAAAGATAAACATCAGCAGGCTTGAATAAACTGAGTTAACTGAATTGTCAGACTCAGTGCCATAGTGCGTTTGAAAACCTAATGTTGTTCATCTACCCAGTTATTTTGATTAATGTTACATTTCCATTAAATGGCAGAATGTGTCAAAATGGTTTGAATCACTGCAGATACAAAAGATATTAACACTCTAAATATACAGGTACACTGGGAAATTTTAATGCTATTATTTTTCCTGGGAGTAAAATATATTAAATCAACAAAAACAACTACATGCTAGTCTAGAACAGAATTACCTTAAGGAAGGCAGAAAGGCTCAGTTAAAAAGTCATTAAGCTAACTAAAAAATCAATATGGGTCAGGTATGTGTGCTTGCAGATGTGTGGGTCAGCAGGCCCTGTGACAGGGGGTGCTAACAAGGGTCATCAGTAACCCTCTACCGTATAAATTAGGTTCAGAATATGAATGAATGGATAAATGGATGATAAGCACAAGCCAATTATTACTGTTTCTTTATTTTACTTAACATTTAAAAAAATAAGTATTACAATTAGTAAACAAACTAATTTGTGTTGTAATACATGTGGGTTAGGAACACCAGTGTGGTTCAGATTCTCCTCAAAAACACCTAAACAAGTGCTAACAGGCTGGATTAACTTGCATACTTCATTCTAGTGAATGGTTTCCTCTGTGAAAGCACTTCTTCCTGAAAGGAAAAGCTAGAATGATGAAACTTAACATTTGTTTATCCATCAACATGCTGTGGACATTTGCAGTGTTTTCGTTGTTACCTCATTTTCCTACATTAGGTCTGTAGCTCCTTAATACCTTTAGACAGTTCTTTGGGAATTTGTTTCTTTCCTTAAACATCAAGAGATTCACTTTAGAAATATTAAGCTGGAAATGCTCATATCTCAATTAGTACTAAATAACCACTTGCATCATACAGTAATAAGGCAATGCAGAATATTATATAAACCAGCAAACTGAAGAAAGCCAAATTATATTTTTAGGGATTGTTTCACATGGCCCGTTTCCATCAACTTACTGCAAATATACTTTTTTCTCATATACATTTCCAGTGACAATATCACATTACGTATGTCCATAAAACAGTTTCACTGTTAAAATGGGAAAACAAGAAGATAGTCACTTGACTCCTTAGAGAAACAATAAAAGGCTGTCTCCTAAAAAATAGAGTATTTCTAAAGTCAGTAATTGGGCACACGTTTACACCCATTTGAAGACAGTGAATTGAAGAATTGCACTGTATTCTGTACATGTGAGAGTATTGATCTTGCAAACCTATTAATCTATGAAGGCAGAACGAAGCATCAATGAGTGCTTTTGGTGGTAACAGTATTGTAGCACACTGCTCAGACAATAATGGACCTTGATTACATGTGCTTACATGGTCAAGAGTTATATATTTATTTGTTGTGTCAGAGTTTGTGCTCACTCTATATTTCTTTCACTTTTAAAAAGACATGTACAAATAGAAGAGAACTGTATGCATTTCCTGGGGATTTAAATTTCTTGTGCTCAATTTATTAAATTCAGAAGTTAATAAACAACATAATAAACAACATTTCAAATTGTCAGTTGGCTAAATTTACTTTCCATTGTCAAATCAGAACAGCTGTTTTAATTCCTTTTCACTATAAAATTGAGCATATGTCACTAAGAAAATGGGTAGAAGGCATGCAATATAATATTTTGCAAAGCTGTTTGAAATGGAAAAAAGAGTTGATTCTGAAACAAATATCTCATACACACAGATTACAAATTCCTTATTTATATATGTTTCCAATATTTGGCAGTAACAAATAGGTTTCTCTCAGATTCATAGATTCACACTTATGCAGACAAACAATCAGATTTTTAACCTGTGAAGAAAGATATATCATTCATCATAATTTTTAGGGTCCTCGTATTGTATTTCTTCACTACCTTCTAACCTCTGTGTTGGCCTCCATACACAAAGTACAGTATCCATTTTTTAAAATATTTTTACACTTTTACTTTGGAAATGTTGAAGGAGGTGGCCAAGTTACTCAAGTTAAAGTGTCTAAAAACCTCAGTTTACCATCTCCAGACTGATGGCTTGGTAGAAAGATTCAATTAGACTCTCACACAGATACTACATAAGGTGGTCAGCAAGGATGGCAAGAATTGGGACCAGTTACTCCCCCTCGTGCTTTATGCCTACCGGGAAATTCCCCAGGCCTCCATGGGCTTCTCCCTGTTTGAACCTGTGTATGGACAACAGCCCAGAGGGATACTGGGTAACCTATAAGAAGGCTGGGAAGAGAAGATCCTCTCGTCTACTAACATTTTGGAATATATTGCGTAATTACGTGATAGATTGGAGAAAATACGGCTGATACTAAAAGAACACATGGAAAAGGCTCAAGCAGCACAGGCCCGGTGTTATAACCATGCCACGACTCTTTGGGAGTTCCGCCCAGGAGACTGAGTTCCCACTTCCCACTCCAAATTACTGGCCAATTGGCAAGGCTCCTACGAAGTTAATGTGAGAAAGGGTCTCATTGACTGTTTGGTTACACATCCAAATTTTTGGCTAAGCTAACAGATATACTATGTAAACATGCTGAAACGTGGAAAACAAAAGGAAGTATTTAGTATAGACCAAACAAAAATAAAACCTATTTGTACCTGGAAATACCCTCACACAGTTCAATACTTAAAACATTTTATTGGGTTTTCTAATCAATGTAAAAGATTTCTTAAGAATTTTAGTTTCAATGTCACTCCAACAACTACTTTCATTCAAAACACCTACCAGGTATTCTTTTGGAATTTTGATGCTTAGGACACTTTTGACAAATTAAAGAAAGTATTTACCACTACTGCTATTCTTTGCCATGTATACTTTAATGTAAGATATTGAAATGCATGCACTGGAGACTGGTAACTTGAATATCATGGTGGAAACCATTCTGTTTCAACAGTTTAGTGATATAAAAAAAAAGTATCCCAGGGATTTAAAATTTGCTTTGGAAGAATGGGGCATTGATTCAATGGCATTAAAAACCTCTATATAACTTAGAGGGACTAAAAAAACCTCACGTCCTTGAATACTGCTAAATGGTTTGATGCTCACCAGACCATGTTGAGACTGTTTTCCAGTTGGTTTTAAAGTTGTTAAATCTTATTGAGTGGATGATTAAAAATTTGATAACTTCTTTTTTAGTTATCTGCCATAGGGCTGGTCTTTCAATCACAAGTTCTTTCATTGTATTTTGACTTATGCTCTTCTTTTCATTTGTTGGTATGACAACTTTCACATACCATAATATGTCCTGGCTTTGCCATCTTTTTGATTTCTTTTCCTGCAGTTTACCCTCCAGCACTATTTTCGACAATCCATCTCCTCTTAGTATATATCCCATCCATTTTTGTTGCCACCTTCTCACTGTTTCAAGTGTGCTCCTTTCCATAACATTTCATTAGTTAAAGAATCCTTCCAACTGATCTTTTCTATTCTTCTCCATACCCACAGTTCAAATATTTTCAATCTATTTATACCCATTTTCCACATTGTCCATGCCTCTACTCCATACAATGCAACATCCAGATTGCTGATCTATTATTCTTTTCATTAATTTTCTATCCTTTCTATTTGTTAGCAGTTTTTGTTTTATGTTGAAGGCTGCTCTTCCCATGTTATACATATTTTAATTTCTTTTTCCACTTACCGGTATTCCATCCCTTGACAGCATACTTCCCAATGCTGAGTACATATTCTAAGATATGTTCTGCAGTTTTTATCATTACTGTTTTTGTTGTTCTTTCCTTTGACATAAACATCACTTTTGTTTTCTTTACATTGATCATCATTCCATACTTCTTAATCTAATTTATTTATTAGTTTCTGTAGTCATTCCCCACTGCCTGATGTTACTTCTTTATTTTCTGTAAATCTTGCCAGTCTAATCGAACGATTTGTTGCTACTGCTTCTTCAATTATTCTCTCAAAATATATGTTAAACAGGACTGGTAAAAGTGAGCTTTCCTGTCTATTAACTCTTCCTATTTGACATGCCTCCGTTAATCCATATGTGGTTCTTACTTTTGCAGCCTTGTTCAAGTATAGGTTCCTAATTACTCTTTTATTCCGGTAGTTTACCTTAATGTCTCTCAATATTCCTATTAGTTTTGCCCGGTTTACATTCTTTCTCCAGATCCATAAAACTCACATATAGTTCTTTATTAAATTCTAGACTTCTTTCAATCAGCATTTTCAGGACTCTCATTCCCCTCCCTTTCCTGAATCCTAATTGATTTTTTCCATATAGCTTTCTGCCTTTGTTTCTAATTAAGAGGAGAAGATTAAGAAACCATGGATCACAAAGGATATGATAAAAGAGATGGACGAGAATTATAAACAAGCAAAAAATAAACTTGAGAACAATTACAGATGAAGGACGAAATAAGTGGTGGGATGAACAATACAAAAAACTTGAAGGAATAGGGGTAAAGTGAATTGATGTATGCTAAAGTGAGAGATATCACAAAAACATTTAACAATAGTACACACAAGAACCAGACATAATGAAGGAAAGATGGAAAAAATATGTAGAAGAATTTTATGATACCAAACGAAATGGAGCTAGAAGAGGGAACAGAAGTTAACAGAGACAGGACTGGACCAGAATTGATGCAGGGGGAAATAGAACATGGGTTAAAAGAATTGAATAATGGTAAATCAACAGGGATAAACAATATACCAGCAGAAATGATTAAAAAACATGGTGACAGAGGGAAACAAGAATTAAAAAGATAGTAAGAGAAAATTAATGAAGAAGGGGAATGCCCAGATGTCTTCAAGGTGTTAATACCGATACCAAAAGAGACAAATGTAACTAATTGTGAAGACTATAGAACATTAACTTTATTATCACAAGTGTCAAAGATAGTGTTAAAGATAATAGCAAATAGATTAGAAACAAAGGCAGATCACTTGGACAGGCAATCTGATTCAGGTGATCGAAGTTCTGAGCCAGAAGTAATTATATCCCCCAAAGATTAATTGCATCTGAACAACCAGTCAATTTATTGGAAATAATAAAATCCATTTCACATACAGACCCACCTTTCAATAGATAGATAGATAGATAGATAGATACTTTATTAATCCCAATGGGAAATTCACATTCTTCAGCAGCAGCATACTGATACAATAAATAATATTAAATTAAAAATAGAAAAATAAAAGTAGAAAAGTACACATACATATACAGTCATACACGGAGCTGCTGAAAAGGCTGCCACTCACGGCGGCGCCGGATGCCTGTGCCTCTCAAGAGTAAAATTAATTCCTGATTCACTAAGAAAAGAAGGCCTAGGATGACACCATAATGCTGTTTTATCAGGTCACATAGGAATCAAGAAAGGAATTTACAGAAAGGCATTTCTGGTGGCCTACTTAAACTCTAGATGTCAAAGAATATATTTCCACTTATGATACCTGTCCATAAAATAAAAAACAAATGGTGTGTTGGTAGAGCTATTATTGGGGGACAACCCTTGTCACCCCTACCAGAACACATTTATTTTAATTTTATTTCAGACCTACCCACTTCTCCTAGACATACTGCAACATTTGTCCAATAGCCCAACATAGGATCACATCTTATAACCCTACTATGGTGAAATGGAAATGTATTAGACTTTAACATCCAGCTATCACCTGGAAAGTAACAGTTGAAGAGAACAGGTAATTCAAGAATCGAGACTGATTAGTCTCAGTCACACATTTCGTGTTTCATCTTTTGTGGGACTTTCATAGATGCTTTGCTTCCAAACCAGATGAGTTTACATCTTGCAAGGAAGACCGTGCTATGATTCTCTAACTACTTTGCTTTTTTCATTTAGTGTTTTAAAGATTATTGAATATGTCTTTATGTAATTCACTCTGTGGCTTACCACACCTTCTGTTTGAGTAAATTCTCCCAATAAAACTGCTGGCTATTTTATGGAGCTTTATTTGAATGGGTGTTGACTGGACAAAGAAACAAGAGTTTGCATTCGCTAGGCTAGTACAGGAGCCAATCATGATGTAACATAAGAAATTCCAAAGGTTTGC
Organism: Erpetoichthys calabaricus; assembly: GCF_900747795.2. Classification (NCBI taxonomy): domain Eukaryota; kingdom Metazoa; phylum Chordata; class Cladistia; order Polypteriformes; family Polypteridae; genus Erpetoichthys; species Erpetoichthys calabaricus. The sequence continues at coordinate 239,139,112 of NC_041394.2, forward strand.
AAATGTTTTCTCACCACTATGTATATTTTCATTATAACCACTAACCAGCTATTATATAAAATATGAAATACATTACGAAATACCATAAAATATAACAAGATGAAAAAAATACACTGTACTGGAGAGGAATACCTAGCATATAGTTTCTTTTTTTTTTTTTTTTTTTACTATTAATGGCTAACGTTTAAAAAATATAAGGAATCTTTATGGTGCAGTCCTTGCTTGGGGGCATTTACAGCTTCAAAAATCACATAAGATCTTTTGTTAGGGGGAAAACTGATCAGAGTTTTATTGTTCAGAAGAGAACCATCAGGGCTAGTGTTATAATTTAGATCCTCCCTTATCTTGTTAGTTTGAAGTTATAGATAAGCTGGACTGGGGGATTGAATTCATTGGTGCATGGCCCAGGAAGGAGGAGTGCATGATTGCATCTGTGTGTGTATGTGAGGAGCTTCAAAGGGACAATAAAGTTTGAGGCTTGCAAAGGCATTGCTCTCTGCTGTTTTTTTTCCATCCTGAAGAGAGCTGACAAGAAAGAATAGAGTGGAATTACAAGATTACATGCTGCCTGAAACTACACATTTAACAATTATCAGGTTGTATGATTCGGTCTATAACCAACACTCACCTTGTACTCAATTATGTATCAATGATACATAACTAAATGTGCAACTTAATTACTGCCTGTTCCTTTACTCTAATTGAGTGAGGTTATAAATGTAAAAGAGAAGAGGGAAGGAAGTTCTGAAGTACAGTGTGGTAACAGTATGGGATAAGAGACATTCTGGTAAATTCTACATTATAAAGAGTATAAAAACAGGGTCACCTAGGACTCTATATAACAAAACAATATCTTCATCTTGCATCATTCTATTCTTAAGAAACATCCCATAAATATATATTAAAAATATCTACTGAAGTACAATTAATAATTTTATAGATACTTTCATCAGAATTATTACTTGTTAATAATGAATTTGTTTGGAAAGAACAATATTGAAAACACTTTTCTCTATAGAGATAGACCTCTATCACCAAAACTGCACTTGAACCAGGAAAGGCATCATTTACATTAGTCTGTTTATATGGAACTTTTTTTTAAATTAAACAATATAGTGGTTAATCAAAGGCTTGTTTAGGCTTTATAACTTATATCTCAATGCTGACAATCATAATGAAAAATAATGAACAAAGGATCACATTCACTGAATATAAGAGCATTGACCTGCACACACAGTGACTTTTCTTGGAATATTGCTTCTTCAAGGCGAAGTAAAGACAGGCACTTATGTAAATCTTTATTTTAAACAATGATGTAACCACAGACGTCAGAACACAATGTGAACAATATAATTTTTGAGATTCACAAAAGACAGAACTCTGCTAATGCTTAAAATGGAAAATAAACTTACAAGTTGCTCTGATTTGACGCAAAACAGCTGGATGGTTTTTGCTACATTTTTTGCAACAGCATAACTCAAATTTGGGTCCACAGAGGCCACATTCAGTTCACTGAAATTTAAAAGAAGAACAGGAACATGAAAAAAGTAATAATAACCCTGATATATACCAGACATGCTGCAGGATATATGATTTGCTGCCAGTTTACATTGTAACAGTGCTGTTTCAAAATACACTATTCTTCAAAACACACACACACACACACATACATATATATATATATATATATATATATATATACACATATATACATATATATACATATATACATATATATATATATATATATATATATATATATATATATATATATATATATATATATATATATATATAATGTACTGTATTAACATAACTAAGTCATTAATATGTATGCTTTGAATATCATCTGGTAAAAAAGAATATTTCCATCAGTATTTCAGCATTCAGCACTGTATCCTCAACAGAGTTTATATCTAGTTCAGGTTAATGAAGCTGGATAAAAAATTGTCATGAAATGAGATCAGAAATAGGTAGTTTTGCTTCACATTAATGCTTCTAAATATAGAAAGTTAGTGGATGGCTTTATAATGTGTTACACAAACAACAAATCTGACACTTGAAAATTCAGCCCTGAAAGAAAATGGGATTCTCTGTGCACACGTGATTAAACAGAAAGGGAATTAGGTAAAGTTTGGACTGCTTGTCTGTAATGCCCATGAAAAGTCCACATAAGATCACTGGTGATTGCTCAAGCATGGTAAATTCAGTCATTAATCAATTCTTCTTTCTTATAGGTTTTTTTTTTTTTTTTTTTAAATAAATTATACTGGTGGATGATGGATTAGGCATGCAGGAGCTGACTTACTTTGCAGCACGGCACGTCAATTGAGTGCTGTGGGCTGGAGTAGCCAGTCAATGAATAACACACAAATATAAACTAAACTAATTTTCCCTTTTAAAAGTTGCAGCAAAAATGAAATAAAGCTGACAATAACATTTATTTTTCATTACATCTTATTGTTTTAGGCATTTTCTGTGTCAAGTCAGCAGCCATGTAAGACACAAACTGTGCTCCAAGCTGCTTGTTGGCTAAGCCTGAGGTAACTAAAATGACTATTGCTAACACTAAAGTAGTCCTAACACTCTTTAACATGGCAATTTTTAAGGCCTCTATAAGAACAAAAGGAAATGTTATATTGCGCAAATATGGTAGTTATGTTCTATTGTCTTTTATGACAAAAAAAAAAAATCAAACTTTTGCTTGTGGTGGATTCCTAAAGTTTTACTCCAAAGCAGCAGGTGATGAGAAATCCCAGGTTTAAGAAGTAGAAGCTTGTCTGCTTTACTAATTACAATGTTTGCTAACTGGTAAGATTTCACATTTCTTTCTCTATCACATGCTTTTGCAAAGGCAGCTAATTTCATTTCATTGGTTTCACATATTTTCATTTTTCTTGTTTGTTGTATTATTGCTGTCTTTCTTGAGAACCAGCTTGTCTGTGTCTGGAATCAATTTGTGCCTTACACCTGAAGCTGTCATGTTAGGCTCTAGTGGATTAGGAAGATTTGATATTTAATGAATGAATGGATGGAAAACAAAATTTGTTAAAAAACAATGACATCCAATTCTGGCTGGCAGTCATTTTTGCAAGTGAAGAATGTGATGAGGCAGGCAACTTTTAGATTGTGATGCTAATAAAGAGTTGTGATTTGTGGCAATTCTTAATCAACTTTGAATAATTTTGCAATAATCTGGCTGCATGAAATGCACTATTTAAAAAGGTAAAGTGTCAAGTCATCCACGTAACCTTTTAAACTTTTGGTCATGAACAACATTTAGCATCTTTGTTTACCTTCATGAAGGAAGTAGTTAATTAATTGTATGTAATTAACAGTTTTAAAAAAATTACGAACTTAAACACATTTTCAAGTGCGTTCTGTAATGCATAAAAATTATTACATATGAATAGGTAGTTAGTTATGTAGTGATTACAGGGTCATCTAAATGAAAATTGCTGCTCACATCAACCCAGTTTAAGGAGGGAACATTGCCAGCACCTAAACATTACATATGTCTGGTGGTTTGTAATGAGGGGTGATGGAGCACAACACCCCCTGCATCCCAAAATATTTAAAAAAAACTCTACTTAAATTTATTAGGTAATACAATCATGAAATAAGTTTATTTGCATAACGTGCCAGACATCAGTGCATGGCAACATCCATTAAAAATTGTTCCTGAATTGTACTTGAAGGATGCCAGCCAAATGAAAGAGTACATGAGTTCTTGATCTTTTGGCAAGCGGGTGACCTGAAGCTGCCCTTTAATTGGTTGCTTTCAGATTTTTCCGGGGACGTAGCTTTCTTATTATCTTATCATTATTTACAAACCAGAGTGCACATTAAGATCTCAAGATACCAGTCTGCTTATAATTCTAAGAATTAATAAAGTGAGGGGTCAAGCTTTTAGTTATAGGGTCCCAAAGCTGTGGAATGGTCTGCCTGCTATTAAAAGAGGTGCCTCTTCAGTCTCAGCTTTTAACACTAGAATTACCAGAGTCTACAAAAAAAACTCGTAGATCCGGCCCACCTTAAAACCATTTACTCTTCTCCGCCAGCGTCCTTTGTCCTCTAAATGTACTGATAAAAACAAGCTGCCAGCAGCCGGCTATTCCATTCCCCCACCGACTTAGAACATGAATGAGCATCTCCCAGCTCATGCCTCGATTGATTATCTGGGAGTGAAGTGGAGTTTTAGAGTGGAAATAATAAATAATTATTTGGAACACACACATTTCATGTGTGTTCCGTTTCTACAGTAATCTGTGTTAACACATTGTTGAAACAGAAACTTTTTCATATTTTAGTAATAAATGTTACAAAATGTAGGCATAAACTATAGAATGTGTGAAGCAGCATGAAGTCCAAACATCAAATAAACACTTTCACAAAAGGTTCAAAAACAATTCAATAGCTTCCGTGGCGTAGCACTAAGATTTGATGTGTCAGCATGCAGCAGGCTTACTGTCCCTCAGAGACCTGAGTTCGATTCCCCATTGAACAGAAATTGTTCTTTTTTTTTTTTTTCTTTTTAACCTCAAACAGACATAAAATTTATAAATTGGTATGCACTGTCAGTTAATGAGATCGTTATGTTTTCATGTGGGATGCTCCTTTAAAAATATTTTTTAACAATTGAGACTGCAATTAACATGAACAAGTGTCCTTATAACTGTTACTTTTAAGATCCATAACACACAGACAGACAGAGCACTGCGTAATAGAGTGACAGACAGGCAGAAAAGTCACTAGATATATAAATAAACAGGGAAGGCACATGTACTGAAAGAAAAAAAAAGATCAACATGTGTGTTGATCCTGCTGCACTGAATAAGCTCACGCGCTCTAACATCATCCCATAAGTCCACATCCAATCTGACGCTGTTCGTTTTCAAATAATATTGCATTAGTGCGATGATGTTTTCACATATATTGTCTCTTTCTTTCAGGTGTGTAATAGGAACCACAGCATAGAGAGAAGAGTGTACATTGTAACAGGTACACATGTTGTAAATGTAGGAAAGACGATCCTTGCGTGTGTGTGAACAGTTAACATTTGAATCTGATGATTGCATATAGCGCTGAAGTTACTGCTCTGTACTATTCTATCCTCTGCATATCCTGGAGTACAAAAGAAACAGCATACAGTAACATGTGGGGACTGGCAAGATCGGGGAAAAAAAACACGCAGTCACTGATTACAAACCGCAAGATGTTATGCGAATGAATATGAATAATATGAATAATGTTGCATCCATGCCACAAAGTTTTCCGAAATGTACTATACAGGTCATAAAACGAATAATATATACCATAAGGTGCACACTAATTCAGCATGAGCAGGAACACTCAATAAAACTGAATTAAAAAAAATCAAGTGATGGTGAGATACGAAGAAGGCAGATTCTCCAGTGTTTGTGTGTCAGCTTTAATCCCTCCAGATGAGAGAATGTCCAGTTCCATTGTCTCAAAACACCACTCACATCTCCAGTTATTCTGTTTCAAATGAAAAATAACAGTGTCAGATCCCTGGGTGGGGGGCAGTAATATGTATCGTGATCGTGATTTAGAGAGAATAAAAGTTAAAAAAACGGTAACTTTTACAAGTCCTATAAATGCACACCGTGTGTTACAGACGCAAACCAAGTGTATGTGTGTACTGTATAATATTATCAAAAGGAACAGCTCGCTACTGAAAATGGCAAATACAGGAGTGAGTGGGGATCGAATCGGGGACTGTTGATTACAAGTCAGCAAATCTTACCGCTATGCCAATGAAGCTGTTGTCTATTCTTTGAATCTTTTGTGAAAGTATTTACTTGATCTTTGGACTTCAGGCTTCATACATTATATAGTTTATGCCTACATTTTGTCATTTACTACTAAAATATGAAAAACGTTTCTGTTTTAAAAATGTGTTTACACAGATTACTGTAGAAACGGAAACACATGAAATGCATGTGTTCCAAATAGCGATCTATTATTTCCACTCTAAAACTCCAGCACTTCAGTCACTCCCAGATAATCAAACAAGGCATGAGCTGGGAAAACTTAGTGAACGTTCTGTAGCGGTGTGGGATGGAATAGCCGGCTGCTTGCTGCTTGTCTTAATCGGCACATTCAGAAGACAAAAGAGAGGTGAGAACGGTTTTAATGTGGGCCAGATCTACAAGTTTTTTCGTAGACTCTGGTAATTCTAGTGTTAAATCCCGGCTAAAGACTCACTACTTCAGTTTAGCATACCCCAAGCAGAGCTGCTGATTAGCTGTGCATACTGCATCTCTGTGGTAAGTCATTAGTACTATAAGTAATATGATATTTATAAATTGTTACTAATGCTCATCTGTTCTGTTTCTCTTCTCGGTATCCTCATGTGCTCTACTGCCAAGTTACTTGCCTGCCAATGGAAAAGTCACCTCTGATAAAGGAGCACTGGAAGCATCAGGTAGAAGGGTCCATTTAGCAGATTGGCCAGCCCAGCACTGATTCAGCAGTGGAATGGCCAGTGAGGGGGAGGCAGGTTGTTGGCTGAGGTCTCCAGGACTCTGAACAAATCTGTATCCTCATCTGTGATAGTTCTGTATTTAGTGAGTGACATAATCTATTCTTGCATTTTGCTTTGTAGTTTGTACTGTATTCCTAAGCTGGCACAGACGGATTGGCCATCTAGCTCTGTAAAGGGGTTCACTTGTGTTCTGTTTTGAGTATTATGTTTACCCCATTTTTTGACACCCATTGACGCCCAACACTACCTGGAAAGGGGTCTCTCTCTAAATTGCCTTTCCAAAGATTTCTTCCATTTTTTTCTCCTACAATGGTATTTTTTGGTTTTTTTTTTTTCATCTTCTTAGAGTGTCAAGGCTGCTGTGCTGTCAGAAAACAGGGCTTGTTAAAGCCCATTGCAGCACACCTTGTGTGATTTTGGGCTATACAAGAAAAATTAAATTGTTGTTGTAACAGTTCACTGCAACTGTCCTCACTCTGGTCAGTAATAACAGACACACAGGCACAGGAATACATTTTCTTTAAGGTCATTATACATTAAAAACAGACTGGATGTATTGTGGGTGAGTCTTGCATTTGTGCATTGCTCTGCACTTTGTTTTTATTATTTGCAGCATATCTCTTGGTACTTTCGTTCAGGGGTGCTGCTGATGAGGCATGTCATTTCCTATGGGGGACCATTAAATTGCTATCTCTAAGAATATTCTTCATATCATTAGTCTAGCAAGAGTATGCTGTAGAACAAATGGCAATATGGAAAGAAAAACAGCATCTTTCAACTATTCATATAATCATTGTTTACTCTATAGATTATAGACTACAGCTAGCATATTCCTAATATTCATCCCAACAGTTTTTATTAAGCACTGAGAGGATCTGTTGTTGTGCCCCCGGAAAAAATCAAAAACAATAATCAAACAGATTAAAACAATCATTATTCTTAACCTCAAATAATTACTTTCAAAATTAAATTTAAAATAGATTACCTCAAAACAAATCTAAATTGATTTTTGACAACATTGGTATTTGAAAACAGTCATACTGCTCATTACCTGGCTATGGTTTTAATGATGCTCTCAATCTCATCACTGGATGGAGGATTACGACCACCAGAAGGGAAAACAAGGTTGATAGGATCAAACAGGCGGGACAAAGACTTTGACAGGTAGGCTGCTTCATAAGGTTGCAGAGAGCCTTTCAATGCCTTTTCTGGACTAAAATAAGAGAAGAAATCAGAACAGAAATTAGACTATTGATCATTTTACACTCTTAATTTGCTGTTACTTAAAAACACTCAAAATGCTCAAAACATAGGAGACACATCTAACAATCTAAAATGCAGAGGCTTCTAGGTATAAAAATACAGACAAAAATGATAGAATTTTTTTAGTAAATGACAAAGATAGTAGTTTTTAAAGTTAATGACAAATGCCTATGGATTAAAGAGGGAAATCCTCACTACCAAGGCTCTTTTTTTTGAGTTATAACTGACTGATGATGATGAGTGCATAACTGACATGCCTAATGAAACTGGAGACCTTGGTCAACTGAAATATACAGTAATCCCTTGCTATATCGCGCTTCGACTTTCGCGGCTTCACTCTATCGTGGATTTTATATGTAAGCATATTTAAATAGATATCGCGAATTTTTTGCTGGTTTGCGGATTTCTGCGGACAATGGGTCTTTTAATTTCTGGTACATGCTTCCTCAGTTGGTTTGCCCAGTTGATTTCATACAAGGGACGCTATTGGCAGATGGCTGAGAAGCTACCCAACCAGAGTGCGTATTACGTATTAAATAAAACTCCTCAAATATATTGTGAGCACGGGGGTTGTTCGCACCCCTAGAGGATATGGCCGCTCCTCAAAAAACGCTGAAAGACTACCTTCACATTGCTTTCTTCCTTGCTGGGCTTACATATGGCTGCTTTGTCAAGGGATATGCTTCCCGCACTGTGCTTCGCATACTTAAAAGATCAAACTGCATGTATTGATTTTTGATTGTTTGCTTTTCTCTCTCTCTCTCTCTCTTGCTCTGACATTCTCTGCTCCTGACGGAGGGGGTGTGAGCAGGGGGGCTGTTCGCACCCCTAGACGATACGGATGCTCGTCTAAAAATGCTGAAAGATTACCTTCACGTTGCTCCCTTCTGTGCAGCTGTTTTGTCAAGCGACATGCTTCCCACACGGTGCTTCGCATACTTAACACTAGAATTACCAGAGTCTACGAAAAAACTCGTAGATCCGGCCCACCTTAAAACCGTTCTCACCTCTCCTTTGTCTTCTAAATGTGCCGAGCCAGCAAGCAGCCGGCTATTCCATCCCCCACCATTGCAGAACGTTCACTAAGTTTTCTCAGCTCATGCCTTGTTTGATTATCTGGGAGTGACTGAACTGCTAGAGTTTTAGAGTGGAAATAATAGATCGCTATTTGGAACACACGCAGTTCATGTGTGTTCCGTTTCTACAGTAATCTGTGTAAACACATTTTTATAACAGAAACATTTTTCATATTTTAGTAGTAAATGACAAAATGTAGGCATAAACTATAAAATATATGAAGCCTGAAGTCCAAAGATCAAATAAACACTTTCACAAAAGCTTAAAGAAAAAAACAACAGTTTCCGTAGAGTAGTGGTAAGATTTGCTGACTTGTAATCAAGAGTCCCCGGTTCGATTGCTGTTTTCAGTAATGAGCTGCTCTTATTGTTAATATTATACAGTACACACATACACTTGGTTTGCGTCTGTAACACACGGTGTACATTTATAGGACTTGTAAAAGTTTCCGTTTTTTTTTCACTTTTATTCTCTCTAAATCACGATCACGATACATACTAAGTCGCGGATAGTTGACACAGACTGCTCAGCCAATCAGTGCGCAGCAGGCCTGTTGTGCCTCAGAGACCTGAGTTCGATTCCCCGCTGGAAAGAAAGTGTTATTTTTTTTCTTTTTAACCATATAAAGTGGTATGCACTGTCAGATTGTTGTATTTTCATGTGGGATGCTCCTTTTAAAATATTATTTTTAACAATTGAGACTGCAATTAACATGAACAAGTGTCTTTATAACTGTTATTATATAATATATATAAAAACAGCTAAGGGGATAGATAAATAGCTATAGCGCGTCTTTATTTGATCCAAATAAATAATATGCAAGCTGATTTATTTACTTATCTTCCTACAGCATAAAGTCACAAGTGAACTGTTGAGCTTCCTCTGTTTGATCGTCAAGGGCATGCTCACAAATAACACGTGTAATGCCATGAAAAATACCCGCTGACACTTTAGTACGCGAGCAATGGTACAAGAATGCAGTTAGACTTTTTTTGTGCACATACGCCATGCTGGACGGTGTAGCGTTGGCGAGCTCTGTAAGCCGTGCTGTTTCTTTGAAGGACTGGTGATTGGTAGGATGACGCCGGACTTTTGTCTTTATGCCTGGTGCAGCTGCATTGTTTTTTTATGTGAGTCGACATTTCTTGCGGGGATGGCTTCTGTTTTCTCCGATCTGAGTTCACCTCTGTTATAGCGCGTCTTTATTTGAAAACAGCAGTGTCAGATCAGAGCGAGCGTGAACGCTAACTTTGACAAGCACTATAAATTTACAGCGGTTGTTACAGACGTAAATCAAATGTATGTTTTTATTGTATAATATTAACAATAACAGCAGCTCTCTACTCAAAACGGTAAACTCGAGAAGGTGCTAGCATCGAACCCAGAAGCTCTTGATTGGGAGTCAGCAGTTGTGTGTGGGAACTGTTAACATTTGAATCTGATGATTGTATATAAAACCGTGTCAGAACTTGTGCGCGAACGAGACTGGGAAAACTGTGGACGTGGATGTGAGTGGTGTGTGTGACTGAGAATGACTGGTGTGAAGCCTGAAGTCCAAATATCAAATAAACACTTTCACAAGTACAAGTGCGCTTTTATTCAAGAATATAACTGAAGAAAAAAGAAAGCAGGTTGTGGTAAGTGGTTGATGCAACTGCTTGCGTGGTGCAATGCTAAGAACTGCTGACTCCCAATCAAGAGCTTCTGGGTTCGATGCTGGCAGCTTCTCAAGTTTGCCGTTTTGAGTAGAGAGCTGCTATTATTAATATTATACAATAAAAATATACATTTGATTTACGTCTGTAACAACCGCTGTAAATTTATAGTGCTTGTCAAAGTTAGCGTTCACGCTCGCCCCGATCTGACACTGCTGTTTTCAAATAAAGATGCGCTATAACAGAGGTGAACTCAGATCGGAGAAAACAGAAGCCATTGCAAGAAATGTCGACTCACATAAAAGAACAATGCATCTGCACCAGGCATAAAGGCAAAAGTCCGGTATCATCCTGCCAATCACCTGTCCTTCAAAGAAACAGCACGGCTTACAGAGCTCGCCAACGCTACACCGTCCAGATCTAAACACTAGCGTGGTGTATGTACCCAAAAAAGTCTAACTGCATTCTCGTACCATTGCTCGCGTACTAAAGTGTCAGCGGGTATTTTTCGTGGCATTACACGTGTAATTTGTTAGCATGCCCTTGACGATCAAACAGAGGAAGCTCTGCAGTATACTTGTGACTTTATGCTGTAGGAAGATAAGTAAATAAAGTAAAACTAAAAAAAGATGCTAACTTTGACAAGTATTATACATTTACAGCGGCTGTTACAGTCGCAAATCAGATGTATGCTTTTATTGTATAATATTAACAATAAGAATAGCTTACTACTTAAAACGTTTATTTTGGAAGACGTTAAGACTCGAACACAGAACCTTATGAGTTGGAGTCAGCAGCTCTAACCAGTATACTACCCAAGAAGTCAGGACAGCAAGCAGCACTAACCTGGTTTCTTTTTCTTCGGTTATAGCCTTAGAAAAAAGCGCATTTGTTCTGTTATACTTTTATTTTTTGTGAAAGTGTACAAAGATATTTGGAATTCAGATTTCACACATTATACACTTCATGCCTACATTTTGTCAATTATTACTAAAACATGAAAAACGTTTCTTTTTTAACGATGTGTTTATTGTGCATAGATCGTTATAGACACGGAACACACATGAAATGCAAGTGTTCCAAATAACGATATAGTATTTATAAAAGGTGTAATTTTGCATGACTTCTCACTCTATACAGCTCTAAGCAACTGACAAGTAGGTAAGCAGACTTGAGCTGAGAAAACTGTGTGCAGGTGGGGGGATGTGATAGCAGACTGCTTGCTGTTTGCTGCTTATCAACACATTTAAAGGACAAAAGACGCTGACGGAAAAGTGCGAAGTGTTTTAAGGTGGGACGGATCTACGAGTTTTTTTGTAGGTTCTGGTAATTCTAGTGTTAAAAGCTCGAAGGGCACGTATTGATTTTTGATTGTTTGTTTTTCTCTGTCTCTCTCTCTCTCTGACATTCTCTGCTCCTGACGGAGGGGGTGTGAGCAGAGGGGCTGTTCGCACACTGGCCTAGAGGATACGGACGCTCCTCTAAAAAATGCTGAAAGACTACCTTTACATTGTACATCCTGGCAGCTGCTTTGTCCGGCGGTGCTTCGCATACTTAAAAGCCAAACAGCCCTATTGATTTTTGTTTGCTTTTCTCTCTCTCTCTGACATTCTCTGCTCCTGACGCGCACTCCTTTGAAGAGGAAGATATGTTTGCATTCTTTTAATTGTGAGACGAACTGTCATCTCTGTCTTGTCATGGAGCACAGTTTAAACTTTTGAAAAAGAGACAAATGTTTGTTTGTAGTGTTTGAATAAAGTTCCTGTCTCTCTACAACCTCCTGTGTTTCTGCGCAAATCTGTGACCCAAGCATGACAATATAAAAATAACCATATAAACATATGGTTTCTACTTCGCGGATTTTCACCTTTCGCGGGGGGTTCTGGAAAGCAACCCCCGTGATCGAGGAGGGATTACTGTAGTTCATAAACAAAAGTCAGAAGTTGTCAATAGATACAGTGATAGAAAGGGTATGGATTCACAGAATCAGTGTGGAATACTACTATGATTTAGCAAGGTGTTTTGCAGTTCTGTGAATACTGAAAATCTCCATACAGCACAGTAGCCTAAAACAATTTGCTTGTATATAGCACTCCTGTCAGAGTTCAAGCACAGTGAGACAAATATCGATTAGAAAATAGTTAATACTAAAGTTAATAAGTGAATTAATGTGAAGTTATACAAAATATTTTTTAGTGTTCATAAGGGGAATATAAAGCTAACATAAAGCAAGCTTAGAGACTGCTTTGTCGGTGAATACCTTATGCAAGAACACAAATGATGAAAGAAGATAGATTGGTCTGTAGTTTATTTTCTGGAATTCAATCTTGAGGAGGATAAACTGAGGCAGTAATTTTAAATTTGTTACAATAACTAGCTGATTACAAAACAAACACTAGTGCCTTCTAGAAAATCAGCCATCCTATGAGCTTAGGTTTCTTGAATGCAGAGATGCTGACAATTCCCTGACCCAGTAAGGTGGTTGGCAGAGCATGTTTTGTATTCTGTCTCTTTAAATTCTAAGAAAAAAAATCATACTGAGAAACTAGACTTTAAATGGCTAAAGTATAGTCACAGAAGAATATTTTTTATTTGGAGATAAATATTTGAGTTGCTATGATTACCTAATTAGTTAGGATTGCCAGAGTGGAATATGGTTGTTCTATCCTTTTTGGGTCCTTGCAATATTATTTAAGAACTACAGACAAATAACCTGGGATTGACATCTAGTAGCATAGCTTTCTACATAAATAATAATCTGACCCTTCATTTGGGCCTCTGTAACAAAAGTGTTCACTAGAGTGTAGCTCTACCTGATGCAAATCAAAAATAGATTTGAGTTGTACAATAACACAGATTCAGTAACTATTGATGTTCAAGTTTTAAATTATTGATACTTGGATAGGAACTGAGAGGCATGACAGGCAGATGACCAATTGTTAAAGGAAGTCATAATAAAAAAAAAAGTATATGTGGACAACAATATAGAAATAATGAAACAAAAAAAACACACAGAACCTAGAATATATAAGCACTGGTACGGTGGGTTGAGACATATCCCATCATCACAGGCCGCTTTGCCAACAATGTGAAATGTCTGACCAGGTAAACTAGACACAGAAAGAAAAGGAACACAAAATCACGCAGGGACATGGTAATAGCCATATTTAACGTCACGCTTCAATTGAATAGTGTTTATTATCTATAGGACTGTCTATGCTGACACCTTGCCTTAACTATAAATGGTTCAATGTTAAACTCTTAGGACAATTTTACAAATATTGAACTAGTTTTCTTTCATTGCCCTCCTTCATCTTCTGATGCTTCATTTAAAGTAATGGAAACCCTGCTTGAGGGACCTAATTAGCCTCAATTCCAGGATATCTTTAGCATACTACAGCTTATACTACTGATGAAGAGAAACTAAACTAATATTAAGGGTATCCAAAACATGGGAACTGCTGACCCATATGACATACCATAAAATGCTTTTTTCTCCTTTTTCAACAATTTTTGACAAAATAAAGTCAACTAATGAACTGTCTTCAACAGGACACTTTTCTGATGCATAATCTTGTCATAAATACACTTTTGTGACTACCACAAGAGGTTGAAACAGTGCTGCAGGGCTTTGGGCTTTTTCTAATAGGAAATATATGAATTATACCCTTTCATAGGATTAGTTTCTACTAAGGTAAACAAATTCAGTTTATCCTTTTCTGCCCAAATGCTTTTTAAAAGCTAAATAAATAAAGTACCAAGTAAATCAGCTAACACTACACAGCGCTTTTGTACTACTATATAAAGGACATCAGTTTGACATGGCAAGTGGATTCGTCTGTAGACATGTTTCTCCTTACAAGACTCCTACCTAAATTCTCAGTTGTGTCCACTATTTCAGTTTTACTAATGTTTTTACAGGTAAGAAGAATGAAGCTGTCACAAATTTGCTCACAATTCTACTGCACAAATAAATACACACACACACATAGGAACAAAGGTCTAGAGTCATATCTAATTAATGTGTAGCTCCCAGCAACAGCAAGAGCAGTGATTCAATCAAGTGGAACAGCAGAGCCCCAGTTAACTGTACTGCATGTTACTATATCTACAATTACTGCAACAAGGCACAGACACGACACAGAAGCAAATAGTTAAAATCCATAAAAAAATAATAATTATAATTTGAAAACTTCCTAGGTTTGTCTTGCTGCACCCCGACTTGCAAATTATTTAACCAGTATAATTACCAGAATCTTCTCTCTCATATTTGTTACAGTACATAGTCACAAAGAATTATTGCATGGAGTGAGTCAAAGATATCAAAAATACTTCATATAAATGTTGTCAGACTCAGAAGTCATGCAGTGCCAGAAGACCAGAATGCCATCAAGAGGTTTTGCGGCTACTGCAAGCCCAGATCACATCACAGAAAAAAACAGACTCCATCTGGAGTGGCAGCAGACTCCTCCATTTCTTTGCCAAGACCAAAAATCAACTAGTTTAAGCTGTTTAAATGTTCTTTTGAATATGTTTTCACAATGTAGATTATATAATGTATATATTAAGTTTTTATAAAACATTAAGTGTTAAGACTTTAATAAATATTTAGTGTCAAAAAACACAGGCTGGCTTCATTTGAGCCTTTGTTGCTAGCTAGTGAATACAAGTATATTAAACTAGAAACAGCTCATTATGCAGAATGGCATTTTAAAGGGTGTAGCAAGGTGGCACAGTGATTGTACTGCTGCCTTGCAACAAGGAGACTGGGATTCATGTCCCCGGTATTTCCTGCATGAAGTGTGCATCTCTCCCTATGCAACATGAGTTGCCTTATGGGTGCTGCAGTTATATCTGAAAGTCCAACTGTTGATTGGCATTGTTAAACTGGCGCCAGTGTGTGTGTGTGTGTGTGTGTGAGTGTGTGTGTTAACCCTTTGATGGACTGACACCTTGTCGGGGATTGTTCCTACCTTACCTCTGATGCTTGCTTGGATAGGCTCCAGTTTTCACATCCCTTCCCTGGATAAGCAGTTTTAGTAAATGGATGGCATTTTAAAGACAAAACTAACTGCAAGCTGCTGGTAAATTAATACAGCATTATACTCACTCTGTTTAATCAATCTCGGGGTCACAGGTAGTTGGAAGCTAATAGCACCACTAGGCACAAGGCAGGAAGCATAGGGAGCAATACATTTTAAACTGAATGCTGAAACAGGAAAACTGACAGAATAATTTTCTGAGACTTCACCAAATAAGATGAACATGAGTGAAGTCTTATTTTTGTATGAATTATTCTGTACACATAGCCATTAAATGATAAAAAATGATTTAATGATCATAATGATATCTTATGTAAACATGACTAAATAAAAACCATAAATGTAAAAGATCATATTCCCTTAACATAAAAGACAGAATATACTTCATTTTTCTGAAAATACCTCTAAATATAAAAGAACCTGTACATGAAAGAATGTTTTTATACTCTGAGATTTCAAATTCACACCGAAGAAAAGAAGGGTATTTCATATAGTCAGCAAGCGTCTTTCAAGCAGACCTCTAGTCACATTTTCTATGTAAGTCATCTGTATGCATAAAATGCTCTCCTAAATAATTAAGTTCAGTTCAGTTTATTCTTATTAAGCACAGTTGCACTATAAAAAAAACAGTGCACTACACCATAATCACAAATAAAGTATTAAAAAAAAAAGAAGTGCAACAATAACGCAAAACATGTTGAAAATAGAGGAACAAACAACATAAAATGAAAACATTTGTAAATCCAGCCCACCTGTTTAAAGTCATCATGGCCTTCAGTCATGTAATCTAATGGTACTATAAGGAGGCCAATGAGACAGAGAGGTTCTGTTCACTTTTCACTTGATAGATTCAAAAGAAATATAAAGGTTTCTTTCTGTTAATGCTCATATATATATATTGGATTTCACACACACACACGCACACACACACACACACACACACTACCGGTCAAATGTTTTAGAGCACCTCAGTTTTTTCAGTTTTTATAGAACTGCACATAGTTTAATGTCTTAATGTTTCATACAATCAAAACATAGAACAAATAAACAACAACAAATAATAAAAAAACAAGTCAAGGAATCATTAAGTGTACACAATTTTATCCCAATTTTTGATTAATCAAATTAGTCACCTTTTGCTGATATAACAGCCATATTGTGGTGAACTTTTTTGATTCAAAATGCAAGTCACTCTTTGGAAGTCACCAACTAAGCAAAAGAACCCCAATCCATCACACTTCCTCCTCCATGTTTGACAGTTGGTGTCACACACTGAGCAACAATCCTTTCACCAACTCAACAGTGTACAAACACCCTGCATGATGAACCAAAGACTTAAAATTTTGATTTATTGGCCCATAGGATTTCCTTCCAGTCTGCAGTAGTCCAAATATAATTCATGATAAATTAAAATAAAATATTCCTTCCTACCCTCCATAATGCAACAGCAAAAACAATGCTTTGCACTGTATACAGACATTGGGCAGTTTCACTGAAATAGATTGCCTTTTCTTCATTTACTACTTGCATTATTCAAAGAACTCCCCTTGTCTCTACAGTACACCAAAGTAAAAACTTTCTTGATGATACAGAAAAATATAACTATGGAAAAAACATTTAGAATTTTTTGAAGTCAGAACACCCATAATAAGTGAATTGCAAAAATGCACTCAAGAAATAATGTTAGAGTAGGGAAGGAGACGTTTGGCAGTGTTCTGAAAACTACGTAAAACTGACAACAAGCCTTGTTATAGAGGGCAAAGGTAAAAACTTACAAGAGTAAAGGTCCAGTGAGACACTTTCAGGCTTTTTTGACAGATAGGGAAATCCCAGAAGTAGCAATCCAGTTCTTCTTGTATTTTCTGCAAAGAAGGTTAAGGGGTTTCTATGCACATACTGTATGTCATTTAGGCAAGCAGTGAGCTTGTCTAAGTTTGTTGTGCAACCAGGAGAGATCTTCTAGTAGAGTTGGGTATCACTGGCTTAGCAGTTAAAGATGAGGTTGATCTATCATACCAGACAGCCTAGAGGCACGATGTGTCCATATGCTGTGTTCTATATTAAGTGTGCCTATTACATATTTAACTATAGTCACTCCTGTTGAGATAGGGACTAATTTCCTGAAACAGTGTACTCTGCAATATTTAGGTTTTAGAGTAAATCAATTTCAGAACTCTGACTCCTGCAACCATTTTACAAATGTAAAATGAAAGTCTACTTCAGTATAATAAACCAGCTTTACCTCCAGCTTTGGACACCCATACTCAAAAGCAAGACCTAAAACAACTGAACAATTTTCAAAGTTTGGGAATAATATTTTGTGTGCAGTATAGACCTGGCATCTGAAGATATTCTCCTTCTGATTGTATTTCAACTTGTAGAAGCCCCCAGGAAACAACCCATTCTATGATGTCAGTGCAGGATGTTATATTGAAGTTGCAACATTAAAAAGTGCACATACAAGTACACTCAAAGCTCCAGAGCCCTTGGTTTGTATCCTGGTCTAGATAGTGCTTATATTGATTTGTACCCAGAGTACTGGTACTGGGGCTTTAAGACTGCAAAATGCTACTGAGGGTGAAGAGGTCAACTTGGAATGTTACTAATCCACAGCTACCTTCTGCTAAGGACATACATGGAAAAGCTAACAGTGGTATTAAAGCTTTCAGCCATTCTACATAGTAATCAACGACCTCTCACATGCATTTCTGTTATATATCACCTGATACTGTGTTCATTGTCTGAAGCTGGTATTATACTACTGACACTAATTTGTGGGAGACATGTGTGGTGTACCAGGTCCGCGGCTTCAAAAAAAAGGGCCAGGTTTAAAATCCGTATAGCCATGTCGTTCTCCGTGGGCATGATTACATGATCGCGGGGAGTTAATGAGGTAGTTGGAGCGAGTCGCACCTGCACGTGTGGGTGCGATCATTCTCAATTGCTTCACTGGCTTCCTGAGGCATGTGATTAAGGCGCTGCGCCCACGGAGGCATGGGCAGATATATATATACAGGTCGGCACCAGGAAAGAGGGGTTAGATGGATCAAGAAGAAAAGGAAAAAGAGGTTAAAGAAAGTGAAAGGCAGTCTTAGCAGGAGGATCTGGCCAACTGAAAGGAGGAGACCGCACAAGCTGGGGACCTGCGAAGGAGCGTTTGGTTGTGGCGCTGAAGGGGCTAGTCTTCCCCACTGAATGTTCGGGTGAGTGGGGTGAGCAAGGCAGGTGTCCTCCTGTGGGATCTGAGGAGCGACTACGTGAGCGCGAAAGAAGAAGGGAGGAGAGCCGACATCGGGCGGTCTGGCTGTGATGTCCTTAAGGCAGCTAAGACGGAGGTTGGCTGAAAGGAGCTCGTTGCTGTTGGGTCTTCGCCAGCTATGCAAGTTACGGGTGAGCCGGGGAGAATGACAGAAGGAGGTGTGCTAAGATCGTGAAGAGTGAGACTGCAATTTTTAACCTCGGATTTTAAAGGATTTATTTATTGTTTTTATCCCCACTTTGCACTGTTTTTATGGATTGATTTATTGGAACGGTGTAGCACTGCAGTTTCTGTTTTGACACAACCGTTTGTTTTAATAAAAGCAACTTTTTGAATTAACCCCTGGCTTCATTAGAGAATTGTCCTCATTTGTCAGCTCATCTCGGTGACATTACCGATGGTGTCAGGTTCAAGAGCTCCCAGCAGTCGGAAGGGAGCGTGAATAATAAATTGGAACCTTAGATTTAAGTTTACTAGGACAGGCCAGTGTGGATGCATATTTAAGGTTGCCTTGAAATGACTGATGCCCTTTCAAGACTTGGATAAACAGGATGGAAAATTAAATAATGGATTAATGCTATCAATAACACATCATTTATTCACAATCCTGTAAAAATAAGCCAAATGGCCTGTGAAGTTTGATATTTTTTCAACTCTCCAAAGAAAGATTATGATAGTTAGTGGAGGACTCCTCCAAAGCATCAATACACTTTCCATCATTAAATAATGACGGAACCTGACAGGAAGAAATGAAAACACACCCCTGTCTTCATCTGTTATAAAATTATTATTAAATGTTCTAAGAAATAGACAATGCTCTATTTATTATGCTTGCATGAACTTCTGGAGAAAAACAATCTTTACATTTTTATCCTGCTGAACATTTTCCATTGCCCTTCCAAATGCCCTTGCCTTTGGATATCTAATAGCCTAGGAAAAACTGTGAATAAATTCATAATAGCTTAATAATGGAATTTATCGCTGAACCACTGACATGATATGGGGTGTATCATGGCTTTATTATACATAATAAAACAATCTCAGATTCTCATAAATTGCAGGCTACTACAGCTGCATCTACTGAATCAGATTCTGTCCTTTCTGATATCATGTTAAAAAAATGTTATTATTCTAGTCATTTTTATCAGTTTAAGTACCTGTAGATTCATCTTCAACTTTGACACATGTTTAGATTGCTCTTTGATTCTATGTGTGTTTCTAGGTCTTTGTTTATGAGGAAAGTGCCTTTACTACAAAATATGAAAGGTATAAACTACCAGACTGTAAATAATTAGTGCTTTGAAAAAATCTATTATTTAATAATATATCTATGTGTTTCATTATTCGATTTGCACTCATCTCCGTAAGATAAGTATTAGGGTGAAGTTAAATGAATAATACAAAAGGCAGATTGTAAAAAAATAACTCTACCTTCTGAGTGAATTTCACTCACTCAAAAAGTTACCCAGATTGAAAATAGAAGCTTGAGTTGTGTCTGTACCAAGCAGGTATTTTTTGCCTTAGAATATGGAAATCTTATTAATGCTCATTCTTTCTATGCACATTTTCTCATTTCAGATTTCACCAGGTCTAAGTCCTCTGCTCATATCACCCCTATTTTAGCTTCACTACATTGCTGCCAGTTAGTTATAGAATCCATTTTAAGATCCTACTTTTATCCTATAAAGCTCTGAATGGTCTGACTCTAGTATATGTTAAAGACATGGTGCATTTTTAGCATACAGGTAGACCTCATAGATCATCTGAACAGAGCTCATTTAGTATTACATGCACTAGATTAAAAACAAAAGGGGTTAGAACCTTCTCTGTTATGCCCTCCAAAGTCTGGAACTATCTCCCCCTTAATATCAGAGCATCTACTGTAATTCTGTAATTACATTTAAAACTCGATTAAAAACATATTATTTTATACAGGCATTTCTTTCTTGTTTTTAGATCTTTCTATTGTGTACTTTATACATTTTAGCTATGATGGCTTGCTAATTTTACTATTTTTTTCTTGAAGCTTTTTATTTTAATTTTATTATTCTTTTTATACCTTATTGTTTTATCATTGTTAAGCAAGCATAGTGCTCTATAAACAAATAAATTAAATTAAATTCAGTCCAAGGCACTTAAAAAATCAAGAGGCTAGAATCATGGCTAGAATCAAATGAATTCTGGGGTGTTCCGTTTCAAACAGCTGCATGTCAATATCACATTCATAAAAAACGGAAGTCATCATGGAGAAGCCATCAAAGTAGTTATGCTTCCTTGGTGTTTGATATGTGTCAGGATTCTAAAATGAAGAATTGTGTGCCACTAACAAGTATTAAATTACAAAATACTCATGTTGCTGTGAGGATCAGATGGTAAAATATGGTTTAAAAGAAATACAAATGAAATGTACATTTCAAAGCAGTAGATAGAAACTGATAAGGACTTCAGTTTTCCAATTATTTTTATGAGATACAAATTATATCATTAGTCTCCTCAGATATGGTTTCAGTGCCCTCCATAGTGCTCGTGCTGATATCTCTCAATTTGTGCTATTCTGAATTAAAAAAATAATCTTATAGGTGATAAATTAAATGAAATTGTCAACTCCTAGAATTAAAGGATTTAGTTGTCAACTATATATTTTATCAGTAAATCCTAATGATTTAAATTCCAAAAGAAGGGAAAGATGATTGAAGATAGTGGATGCATTTTGACATGAAGGGTAAAATGTTGTTGCTAAATATGCTAAATAGTGAACTTGTAAATCACTATGATGCACTGTGCAAAAGAAGAAATATTGCCTGGAGTAAGGGTAAAAACATCTCCATGGGTCTGAGATGTTTTGATCCTACATGAAGTATAATATTATTGTAGCAGTTTAGGATAATGCCATGGCAGATGCTCCTGAGTAATCTACTGTAAATCACAGTCTAGTATGTAATTAAAATTCCCTGCCATTACAAGTTCATCCAAGCTTATATTAGAAACAGCTATTCAAATTTTGATCATAAATTCTTTATCATCTGTCTTTGGTACATGTATGTTGACTTGGCCAATTTTTGTTTCAATTTAATCTCTCCATCATTACAATAAAAATTGTGCCCTTTAGGATCCACTGTTGTCTCACGAGCTA
The DNA here is from genome assembly GCF_900747795.2 of Erpetoichthys calabaricus. NCBI lineage: Eukaryota > Metazoa > Chordata > Cladistia > Polypteriformes > Polypteridae > Erpetoichthys > Erpetoichthys calabaricus. Next base: position 239,161,049 of record NC_041394.2, read on the forward strand.
TAAAATAGATTGCCGTGTGGATCAAAATTCCCACTCCTTGTGCCTTCTTGTTAAAAATGGAATAAAATGTTTGTCCATTTCAGTCTCTTTTTAATTGAAACTGACTCCTGGTAGTTAGATGTGTCTCTGAAAGGAAAAATACATCTGGTCATATTGAACTGAGGAGCAGGTTTACATTTTTTATTTGAACTCATAACTGAGACCTTTAAAATTCCAAGTTACTAACTTAATTAGAAGTCAGGATAGCAACATAATTTCCTTTGGAAATTTGTGATGAAAATTAACAAATGCAACATGGTGATTAGTGAGCAGCAATATGCTTTCATGCCAAGAAAGAGCACAACAGATGCAATGTTTGCTCTAAGGATGTAGATGGAGAAGTTTAGAGAAGGCCAGAAGGAGTTGCATTGTGTCTTTGTGGATCTTGAGAGAGCATATGACAGGGTGCATCGAGATGAGTTGTGGTGTTGAATGATGAAGTCGGGAGTGACAGAGAAGTATGTCAGAGTGGTACAGGATATGTACGAGGGAAGTGTGACAGAGGTGAGAACTGTAGTAGGAGTGACAGATGCATTCAATGTGGAGGTGGGATTACATCAGGGATCAGCTCTGAGCCCTTTCTTATTTGCAATGGTGATGGATAGGTTGACAGATGAGATTAGACAGGATTCCCCTTGGATTATGATGTTTGCTCATGACATTGTGATCTGTAGTGAGAGTAGGTAGCAGGTTGAGGAGACCCTGGGGAGGTGGAGATATGCTCTAGAGAGGAGAGGAATGAAGGTCAGTAGGAACAAGACAGAATACATGTGTGTAAATGAGAGGGAGGTCAGTGGAATGGTGAGGATGCAGGGAGCAGAGTTGGCGAAGGTGGATGAGTTTAAATACTTGTGATCAACAGTACAGAGTAAAGGGGATTGTGGAAGAGAGGTGAAAAAGAGAGTGCAGGCAGGGTGGAATGGGTGGAGAAGAGTGTCAGGAGTAATTTGTGACAGACGGGTATCAGCAAGAGTGAAAGGGAAAGTCTACAGGACGGTAGTGAGACCAGCTATGTTATATGGGTTGGAGACGGTGGCACTGACCAGAAAGCAGGAGACAGAGCTGGAGGTAGCATAGTTTAAGATGCTAAGATTTGCATTAGGTGTGATGAGGATGGACAGGATTAGAAATGAGTACATTAGAGGGTCAGCTCAAGATGGACGGTTGGGAGACAAAGTCAGAGAGGCGAGATTGCTTTGGTTTAGACATGTGCAGAGGAGAGATGCTGGGTATATTGGGAAAAAGATGTTAAAGATAGAGGTGCCTGGCAAGAGGAAAAGAGGAAGGCCTAAGAGAAGGTTTATAGATGTTGTGAGAGAGGACATGCAGGTGATGGGTGTGACAGAGCAAGATGTAGAGGACAGGAAGATATGGAACAAGATGATCCGCTGTAGCAACGCCTAACGGGACCAGCCGAAAGAAGAAGAAGAATAAGAAGAAGTACATACAGTATATATCTGACAATTAAATTATTGTCATGTTACATTTAGTACGTTTTCTTCCTATCTTAATTTAGCCTTCAACAGGTTCTTAATACCCCCTCTGTGGTACGGCTGTAACACAAGTACTCATTTCAGAACAGTTTCACAATATAAACAGTCAGAAAAATGCATTTCTTACCCACCCTGAACAGGCCACCTTTTCATCACCCTGATATTGGCAAGAACATTTTCTAATTTGGTATCATGTCACTGTGTTGTACTAAATATCCCATTAAATGCTGGAAAACCCCTGCTATTTTCATTTTTAATTCCTGATTTGATCTTAATACTCCTTCTGTTTCCATATGCAAAACGGTACCCATTTTTAGTTTTTTTTTTCCCCTAAACCACAGAGTGGAAAAATTAATCTATGTTTATGGCTAGACTATGTAAAGATGATCTTTACCATAATACAGTGGAACCTCTAGATACGAGTTTAATTCGTTCCAGCACTGAGCTTGTATAGCGAATTTCTCGTATCTAGAACAAACTTCCCCATTGAAAAAAATGGAAATCCAGTTAATCCGTTTCGCACCCCAAATATATTAACATAAAAATCAATTTTCCTAACAAATAACACTGATAAATTATATATACTGTAGTCTACCTTTAATAAATAACACTGGTAAATAATATAACTGATTATTAAAAGAATCAAAACAGGTGTCTAAAGTGCAGTAGAGCATTCAATAAATCTTTAAATAAATAACCCTTAAAACAGTTGTGAAGTGGAGGTTTAAAATACACAAGATGACAATCCCCGGTGTTTCTTCTCTGTTAGCGTCTCACCTGCGGGCTCTGCAACAGGCGAGACACTCTTAATGCAGCTGACCTTCTCTACACCGTCCTGCTGCAGCTGTTTGGCTCGTCTGTTCAGCTACACGCGAGCCTGTACTCGCTCGCTCTCCCGCACCGACTTCCTGCCTGCCTGCTCGCGCGCTCTCCCTCTCTCTCTCTCCTTCTTCCCCTTAACCGGCTCGTGCTTCTCTATATATGCGGGGAGGACATGGCAGCTGCAGCCCATCAGCCACAGGAACAATCATGGATGTGGGCAGTTTCCCACCTGTGCACTTAAGTGAGAAACGCAGACACCGCAGATCGCGGCTCGCAACTGCTACCACGCCCCCTCGCTAAGCCGCGAGCTATACCCACAGCCTGGCTCGTGGCTCGTTAAGCGAGCCAATGCTCGCATTTAGATCTGAATTTTTCGCTCATACTTTCCTCGTATTTTGAATTTCTCATATACGGAGGTGATCGTATCTCGAGGTTCCACTGTACCAGAAAGTGGCGACATATTGTGTGTTGGACCTCATAAACTTCAGTGCCTTCTTCTTATATAACCCTATTGTTTCCCTTGTTTATTCAGTCCATTTTTACAGTTATTACTTATAGTTGCCAAAAACTCTTAATCTTTGAAGTGAGTATTCAGGATTCAATTTATCTGATACTTTTGACACCAGTTATCTTTGGCTAACACAACAGGCATTACACTATAAGAAAAAACTGGATGAAGCAAGTTTAAAAAAGATCAAAAATGGAGACATGCAGATGAGAAGTAAACACTATGGTCACTAGTCTCCTGTGCTCAATATTTTCTGATTAACATTCAGTAACTGCATAAATACAATATCAGAGGAAGACAGAAACTCCAAGAATTAGTGCATTTTCTGACAGTCCAAAAATGGACTCTGATCCTGATAGGTGGTTTCTCTGTCTACCATATGGAATGGACTAAATCATCATAGAGGAGCAGAGGGGTTGGAGTGTGTTTTATGTTGAAAAGAACCCTGCACACAGGTACAAAAATTGTCACATAAAATTGTTTAGTTGACCTGTAATAATTAATTATTAACTGCAACAATTTGTCTGAAAATTCTCCATTGATTTTCTGACTGCTATCTACATCCCAAGGCAAGCCAATACCAGAAGTGAACTTAACAAACTGTGTAACATAATTAAAAAATACAAAAATTAATATATGGTGGGATTATTTACTGTTAGTGGGGACTTCAACAAACCATATTTAAGGAATATTTGCTCAAACATCACCAGCATGTCACTTGGCTCGCTGCTCTAACATTTCAGATCTCATTTTGGAGACTGAAGTGTGAGAGGCATTAATACAAGTGCTACAATGTTGGATTAAACAGACAAAAATATTACAGGATATTTTTAATGTGTAGTCTGGGAAATACTTAGAGATTCCTTATCAGACTTGTATGAATGGTAGTGGTAGCTCAGATAGTCATTGGTTTAATGAAAAGATATATGGATGATTCCGGGCCTACAGTCTGCATATTTCCTAATAAAATGTAAATTACCAATAAATCTATAATTTACTGAAGGCACACACTAACACATTTCATGTTAGCAATATAAAATCAACAAGAAATGCAAGCAAAAGCTCAAGAAAACAATATTATAAAGTTGTTCAATATAAAAACTTAGGTTTAAACCAAATGATATACAGTACGTAAAAATTTCAAGACAAAACAGATACTTATGGATTACACACCAAAGTCTCTTCCAACTGCAACAATGCTTTCTCTCTAACAAATAAAGTATGAAGTATTACATTCTACAGTGGTGTGAAAAACTATTTGCCCCCTTCCTGATTTCTTATTCTTTTGCATGTTTGTCACACAAAATGTTTCTGATCATCAAACACATTTAACCATTAGTCAAATATAACACAAGTAAACACAAAATGCAGTTTGTAAATGGTGGTTTTTATTATTTAGGGAGAAAAAAAAATCCAAACCAACATGGCCCTGCGTGAAAAAGTAATTGCCCCCTGAACCTAGTAACTGGTTGGGCCACCCTTAGCAGCAATAACTGCAATCAAGCGTTTGCGATAACTTGCAATGAGTCTTTTACAGTGCTCTGGAGGAATTTTGGCCCACTCATCTTTGCAAAATTGTTGTAATTCAGCTTTATTTGAGGGTTTTCTAGCATGAACCGCCTTTTTAAGGTCATGCCATAGCATCTCAATCGGATTCAGGTCAGGACTTTTACTAAGCTACTTCAAAGTCTTCATTTTGTTTTTCTTCAGCCATTCAGAGGTGGATTTGCTGGTGTGTTTTGGGTCATTGTCCTGTTGCAGCACCCAAGATCGCTTCAGCTTGAGTTGACGAACAGATGGCCGGACATTCTCCTTCAGGATTTTTTGGTAGACAGTAGAATTCATGGTTCCATCTATCACAGCAAGCCTTCCAGGTCCTGAAGCAGCAAAACAACACCAGACCATCACACTACCACCACCATATTTTACTGTTGGTATGATGTTCTTTTTCTGAAATGCTGTGTTCCTTTTACGCCAGATGTAATGGGACATTTGCCTTCCAAAAAGTTCAACTTTTGTCTCATCAGTCCACAAGGTATTTTCCCAATCATTGGCAATCATTGAGATGTTTCTTAGCAAAATTGAGATGAGCCCTAATGTTCTTTTTGCTTAACAGTGGTTTGCGTCTTGGAAATCTGCCATGCAGGCCGTTTTTGCCCAGTCTCTTTCTTATGGTGGAGTCGTGAACACTGACCTTAATTGAGGCAAGTGAGGCCTGCAGTTCTTTAGACGTTGTCCTGGGGTCTTTTGTGACCTCTCGGATGAGTCGTCTCTGCGCTCTTGGGGTAATTTTGGTCGGCCGGCCACTCCTGGGAAGGTTCACCACTGTTCCATGTTTTTGCCATTTGTGGATAATGGCTCTCACTGTGGTTCGCTGGAGTCCCAAAGCTTTAGAAATGGCTTTATAACCTTTACCAGACTGATAGATCTCAATTACTTCTGTTCTCATTTGTTCCTGAATTTCTTTGGATCTTGGCATGATGTCTAGCTTTTGAGGTGCTTTTGGTCTACTTCTCTGTGTCAGGCAGCTCCTATTTAAGTGATTTCTTGATTGAAACAGGTGTGGCAGTAATCAGGCCTGGGAGTGGCTACGGAAATTGAACTCAGGTGTGATACACCACAGTTAGGTTATTTTTTAACAAGGGGGCAATTACTTTTTCACACAGGGCCATGTAGGTTTGGATTTTTTTTCTCCCTAAATAATAAACACCATCATTTAAAAACTGCATTTTGTGTTTACTTGTGTTATATTTGACTAATGGTTAAATGTGTTTGATGATCAGAAACATTTTGTGTGACAAACATGGAAAAGAATAAGAAATCAGGAAGGGGGCAAATAGTTTTTCACACCACTGTACATCAAATTCAATTGCAATAGCAAAATTTCATCCATGTGAATACCTGCAGCATAGCATAATTCACTCTTCCCTGATTCTGAGGATGACATACAGAGAATTTTTGAAAGAATTAACTTGTTTTTTTTTTGGTTTTTTTTAAAAACAAACTATTCCACATTAGGTGGCACTTTCTGGACAGTTTTTAATGTCTCATTGAAATAATATAGGGTTCTGACATTTCTCAAAAACACAACATTATCTCTGTACTAAAGAAAAAAAAGAGAACCATATTAGTAATTACTGACTGGTGGCACTCATTTGAACTGTGATGAAATGCTTTGAAATGTTTTGAGGGGCTACTGCTGTTACACATTAAACATCATGCTCCAGATAGTCTGGACAACCTACATTTTATAATCACAACTGGTCTACAGAGGGTGCCATGTGTGTTTCTTTTATATATTTTGTGAAGTATCTTTTTTTTTAAGAGTTATATTCTTTGTGTGTACTGTATACATGTGCCAATGAATTGAATTTAAATACTTTAGTTTTCAGGTTTGCCTTTTAATAGTTGTCACAATGGACAGTAGTCCATACAAAACTCTTTGGGTATGAGTTAACAAAATGTTGCCTCTGTCAGGATATAGAAACATTATGCTCTATTGGTACTACTTTATTAGCCATGGAAGGTATAAATGTATGAAATCTCTGCATACTGTACCACTAAACTGTGTACGGGGTTTATGGGATCCCACTTCTATACAACCTGTTTTCTCTCTGTGATAATGTCTATTGTTTGTTGACATGGAACAACGTAACACTGGGGTATAACTAACCAACATTATCTTGATCTCACTATAATGAAGTCCTCAGGTGCAATTGTATGTGCTTATTTGTAAAACACTAAGCAGTCAAAAGGTTAAGAACTGCTTTTTCATAATATTTTCACCTTGCTATTATTGAAATTGAAAAAACACAACTGCACTGCTCTATGAGAGTAACGAAGGTGAAAGGATACTCTAAGTTCCATGAAAAACTGCCCTAGGTATTGCTATATGATAAGAGATATAATAGATATTATATATGGAATATTATTAAATGAAACCTCATACCATCACAAGCCTCTCTGCACAAATCTTTTCATATATATTTAATCCCATTCTCCTTCCATTCCTCATCTTAGCAAGCAGTGATTCACATATTTATAGAGATATTTTGTGTGAATGATTAAATTAACTTGCAAAGTACTAAATCTCTGGTGAAGAACTATAATTCTTTCATGTTTTGCACTATTTTTGCATTGGACGTCCAGTTATTTTGTGTCATAAGTCAACTGATAATATTAAAACAGCATTGTTCTGATTGCACTACACATCATCTTGCAGTTTAAAGGCAAACAAAAGTTTGAAACATTAACAACATTGAAATTATATGCTATAAATTTCATTCAGATTCTGCTCTTGTTCAAATCCATTGTTATTTTTCTGTGTCTTTTCAAATGCTGTCAGTGGCTTAAACTGCCTTCCCTTTGTCTTTCTTTGTGTGTAAACTCCATAGCCAAAAATATCACAAAATACAAAAAACCTTCCAGAACATGACAGTACATCCAAAATAAAGAATAACACAACATTAAAAACAAAATGTTAGTTTGAACTTACACTTGGGCTTCCTGAAGAGCTTTCAGTTCTTCTGAAGTTCCCAGGTTCTCCTAATACTTAGTTACATATTATTGCATTTCTGGCTATGTACATTCAGTTAAAACGTAATAGCTGTAATCCTTGAACCTACAGAGGACTTTCTGTTCAATATATGAGCAAGAAACATCAAATTTAATTATTCTTATTAAATATGACAAAATTTGGAAAATGGGGAACAAGTCCACTCCCTGTGCTAAGATTTGTTCACAAGGGTCAGCTACAGTTATTAACTTAACAGTGTGCCTTCAGTTAAAAGAATCAATTTGACATTCTAGTTATTAATCACAAGCAGTAAAAATGCAAAGCAGATGAAGAAACACTGTTATGCAACTTTTAGCACATATCTGTTCAGCTTTGTGGCTCATACTCTCTGGAATGCATTTCCTAAGTCTGTTTATGAGACTCCATCTGTCCTGATGCTTAGATCTGGACTGAAGACCCACCAGTCCTCTTTGCCTTTTTAAAGTGCCTTAATTGACAAATTTGATCAGTCGCTTGTATTCATTGTCATTGTACTGGCACTGCCTTATTACGTGAGATTGCTGGATCTATCAAAAACTTATTCATTTTTCCTCTAGTATAACTTTATGCTTATGATCTGATATTATAAACATACTGGTATATGTCAATATTAAAGTATGTTTTATTTTAATTATTATGGTTTTGATTGTTGTACTTGGTACAATAATTAATGTTACTATCTCACACCTCCAGAATACTTTTTTCAAAGGCAGCCCTGCATATTGTCTGTAAGGTTACTTGCATGTTCTCCCAACATAACAAGTGCTTTTCTCCAATTGTTCCCTTTTTCAACTTACAACCCAAAGTCATGCAAACTAGGTTAACTGGCTACATTAAACTGGCTCACTATGTGTAAATGTAGCCATGTGATTTTTTTTTTCCCTGCACATTAATTAAAGTGAAATGACCTGACATAACTATTAAAATCAATAAAAAAACAAACTTGCTGATAATTTAATATGTGATTTAATTATAAACAAAAACTGATTCAGTTCCTCACGAACCTAGAATAAAAACTTGCAGAACTTCACATTATTAGCAAAAGAAGACAAGCATAGTATTATTAATGCAGAAATTGTGCATTTGAATACAAAAATCCAAGGAAGAAGTGAAACAAAGCACATGGATATGGCTCAGTTTACATCAGGCTGATAATTTATTCTGGATAACAATCTATCTAATAAAACAATCTCTAACTAAGTCTAAAGGCCACATTCCTCATATAACCCCCAAAAATAATGTAATGATTTCCATTAAGAACCAAGGCCAATTAGTTAATACTAGGGGGCTCCGCCACCTGCTCGCTTCGCTCGCCAACCCCTGGTGTTGGGAATGACAAAGAGCGTGATGTATGAATGAGATATAGAATAGTGTGACGGTGTAGATGATGCAAATAGAAAGCAAACAATAAAGTGTGTGGCACAGTGTAAAGGTTTATTTGAAAATTTCTTTGTACACGCCGTTTAAGTGTAAAAGGTAATTCCAGCTCAGAACTTGTAAGGTCATTTAAGATGGTTATTGTTGTGATCAGAGTCAAGTTTGTCAGAGCTTAGAAAGAGTTGTGTCTCTCCAGGAAGTAATGGAATGACTTGGGTATTTATGTTTTCCACATTAATATTTTTTGGACATAATATAGTGCGTTGTGTTAAAAGGGGCATTTGGTCTAATGAGATTGCTGTTCCAAATCTCTCTGTAACTAAGTCGTCGCAGATAAAGGCTTGAGGAATTGTAATAATATGTGGCTGAAGTCCATCTGTATTGGTGAGTGTACCATCTCTCAGTTGTAATAAGCAATTGTTATGATCTGGTTCTGGACATCGTATCTTTTTTACTAACTGTATCTTTTGAAAGCAATGCCAATTGTCTGCGTATTTTAAGGTGCACTGAACAATAGCTGAGTGCATGGCATCTGGAAGAATAGCTAATCACTGTCTAAAATCTCCTCCTCATAAAAGTACCTTTCCTCCAAATCAAATATTATTATTCATAAACGTTTGTAGAAGTTTATGAATGGTGTTGAGTAAGTGACTTCATGCCATTGAACATTCATCAATAAACAACATTTTTTCAAGACGGATGTCACGTGCAGTGCCACCGTTAATGTTCATAGTGGATACCGATTTGTAGGATCTAATGTAGTTGATAAAGATTTCAGTTTCAGGTACATCGTCAGTTATAAGCTTCTGTAGATATTCAGTATATGAATGTAAAGAAGGCAGTCTAATTTGACCCTTTTGACAACAACGTGTAAATGTATAACTGGTATTGCCAGTTGTTTCTTCAGGGAAGTGAACTGAATGACAATGATTGCAAATGACATTCATTAATCCGAATGAATTTTCCTGGTGTATGTTTTGCTTGTGCCGTTTGAGAGGCGCGTTGTTGCATGTGTAGTATTTGGGACGTGTTGTTTTGGAGCTGTAATCGATTTGCCTGTGCTGTGTGAGAAGCCCGTTGTAGCCTTCGCTGCCATTAACGTATGTCTGAGACGGGAGGTGTTTCGTTTTGAATCCGTGCCTGTTGCGATGCAGCCTTTTGATTGATAGTTTGCGTCATGTGGATCTAGGATGTAGATTTGTGCATATTTGTGTTGTTGATTTGTTTCAGGGTGCACTGTTCCAATGCGATGCAGTATTTGTGCACATATGCGAAAGCAGTATGGGCCATTGCCTTTTGGTGGCCTGATATTTACTCCGGTAGAAGCAAAAGCAAATGAACTATTGTAGGATCTAATGCAGTTCATAAAGTTTTTACTTTTAGGTACATCGTTAGTTAGAAGCTTTAGTTGAGCTTTGCGTTTTTGGAGTCGAGACATTTTTTCTTTTAGAAATATGGATAAGTAATAAGGAGTATTGCACTCACTGTTAATATGGAGCCTTTTCTGCGGTTGAACGGTTAATAGTGCCTTATTGTAATGAGATCCACCTATGCTGCATAGCCGTCTATTTTGTTGTTTCTTTCGTGTTCGTGTGTTTGTTCCTGTTATCTTTTCCTTTTCCTTTTGTACCCGTGTATTCATGACTTGTTTCTTTCTCAGCATGCGAAATATGGATAAGTAATAAGGAGGATCGCAGTCACTGTTAATATGTTTCCTTTTCTGCAGTTGAACGGTTAATAGTGCTTTATTGTAAGGAGATCCACCAATGCTGACACCTATGCTGTCTAGTGTGAAGGTGTTGATGTTCACTTTAGAATATGTGGCTTTGGGTGTCACTTCTTATGGATGTGTGTGTGTGGGGGGGGGGGTTGAGGATTGTTGTCGCGCGAGCGTCTTCTTTCTTTTTGTGTTCCTGTGTCTTGTTGAATCCCCCTCTTTGTGTGTGTCCCGTCCCTTGCTTGTAGGGTCTGTGGGGTGGTTTTGTGTTCTTTTTTTTGTGTTCCATGGGCTTGTTGAATCCCCCTCTTGGTGTGTGTCCCGTCCGGTGCCTGTAGGGGGTGGGGGGTGCCTTGCTGTTGTGCGCGAGCCTCTTTTTTTTTTTTTTTTTTGAGTCTAGTTTCGTGTGCAATGTGTTTCGTGCTTTGCCTGCGTTTGACTACTTTTTTATGTGCCTTTTCCTTTTTTCGGTGCTCGTTGCGCCTCATTTCTCCATTTTTCCTGTGCTCACTCCTTTTTTCTGTGGTCTTGTCCGCCTCTCGCGGCCCCTCATCCACCTCTCTCGCCCTCTTTTGTCCGCCTTTCTCGGCTCCTCAGCCGACTCTCGCGGACTCTTTTTGCGCCTGCGCAGTACGTCTTTTTGCAGCTACGGCCCATTGCCGGATGTGCCTGCGTCCATCATCCGGTTTAGCATTCCTCTTTTTTTTTTTTTTTTTTTTTTTTTGGGTCTAATTTCGTGTGCAATGTGTTTCGTGCTTTGCCTGCGTTTGACTACTTTTTTATGTGCCTTTTCCTTTTTTCGGTGCTCGTTGCGCCTCATTTCTCCATTTTTCCTGTGCTCACTCCTTTTTTCTGTGGTCTTGTCCGCCTCTCGCGGCCCCTCATCCGCCTCTCTCGCCCTCTTTTGTCTGCCTTTCTCGGCTCCTCAGCCGACTCTCGCGGACTCTTTTTGCGCCTGCGCAGTACGTCTTTTTGCAGCTACGGCCCATTGCCGGATGTGCCTGCGTCCATCATCCGGTTTAGCATTCTCGGTTAGTAATATGGATTATGGTTAAAACACACTCTAAATACAGATTCCTACAGTGATTTATGGCATAGCAGTTTTTCACCATTTACCATTTTATATGAAATTTTAATTAAACTCAAAAATACAGGGGAAACTAGGACATTGTGGTATGTATAATTTAGAAATCCTTGTGTGCTGCACATTTGTGCTTTAAGTAGCCATAAAGAGCTCTGCACTTTGACTGTCACCTGACACAGAGTGGTGGAATCAGAATGACTACATACTTTACAAACAATGTTGAGAAGCTCAATAAAACAGACTGCTGACCACATTTTATTTCTGTAGCACACTTTGAAGTGTGCACTTTATGATTGTGTTCAGATCGATGCTACATTAAAAAAAATTTGGGGGTTTGCTGTTAAATTTTCTATGGGAAGAATGTTTACAGTGTCCATAAATAAATTAAGCCGGTAGGAAAAAAAATAAACAAACCGTTGGTTGGCGAGAGCCAGGAAACTCATCAGTGGGAGGACAAACGTTTGAGTAATAAATTAGGATGATGATAATAGAAAAGAGCACTCTACTCAGAGCATCACTCAACTATATTTTAGATTATTTGGTAATAGTTGATGTAATTTAGATAAGAACTGAGTGAGACTGTCAATGTGCCACTCAGACTCTAATGAATATTTCCTTAACACTCTGAATGACAATGAAAGTTCCAGGACTTAGTAAACTTCTTTGCACTAAACAAAAGGTAACAGTTACAGAGCCTGCACATTAATGCTTTTGTTTTCTGGCATTTGCAGTAACTGTCCAATAACCCATCACAAAATTAGGCTGATACATACTTTAAATACATATGTGTGTAAATTGTTATATTTTTATAAAACTTGTAATCTGTAAGATTAGATAGACGGATTACTTGATTTACTACAATAGTTTACAGTGTTGTTTTAGGTTAATGTTCTGCTTGAGTATACTGGAATATATACATTTTGTTTGCCTATTTTTGATTGAAAAATAAGTTTTGCTATTCAACTGTTCAAAAATACAGTCTTAATTAAAATGTGTAATAGACTGCATGTTATTTTTATGATATGAACTGATTTGGTCACCTCAAAAGAAGTTTATTTCAGTATGAATGACACTTCTATTTGTCTGAGCACTTCCAGGGAAGCTTACAAACCACCCTTTGTTCTGTGGTCACAAAATTTCTCAGAACTACATCAAAATGCAAACTACGCAAGAATGGCTACTGCACCATACTCATAGTTTTCTCAAAGTCACAGCCTTTTATCTCCCATTATTTGCAAAAGGCTGCAAAAAATGTTGTGTAAGTATCTGGATTACAACTTATAACAAAGTTGTTGTGGTGTGAAATATTTGTATACAATTTGATGAATTCTTTGTATGTCTTTATTTGTAACTTAGACAAAGCAGTGTTATATTAGTGTTATATCACTGATAGGAACAGCGGTGATTTGATATTTTGCTAACCAACCCATTTTAGGACTGCAACTTTGTAATTTGATGACAGGGTCAGGGGAAGAGCCTAAAATCAGTTTGGCAAGTGATTTTCTGCAAGGCTCTCTCAATCAACCCCACAAGAAAGCCAAATTACCTAGCTGGCCAGCATCAGCTCAACAAATAGTTTTGGGGGCAGGTGTGAAAGGTACCGTGTGCCCCATCGGTCTAAAGTATGGCTGTTTGGGATTGGTTTGAAGCAGAGGCCATTCTGTAGCATGCCACCCTATTGGTGTAAGGATTTGGACAAAGAATGCATAAATTTGGTTGCTTTACCCCTCCCTCTCTCTTACCATTATGATGAAGGAGCATCTCACACACCATGAACTGAAAAGAAGACAACACTGAGAAGCAAAACTCAGCAGCTATATTGAGACACGCATGCGGCCTGTCCTGAAGAAAGCCATAAAATGAGGACTTAACTAGAGACACTTAAAGTAACTGAAAGTTTGTGTGCCGCCTGAAACTACATATCAGCATTTATCAGGTTGCATGTTTGCCAATATTCAAGTGTACTTTGCTTATTGTTATTATTTTATGAATATTATCAATAATACATTATTTAAGTTGTAACTTAACTCCTGGTTGTTCTTTTTACTCTGTGTAATTACCTGAGGTTATAGATGTAGAAGGGATAGTGGGGAGAAGTTATAAAGTACAATACCTTGTAAACAGTGGTTAGTCTATGGGATTTGAGGCATTCTGACAAAGGCTACTCATTAAAGAATACAAAATGGGAAAGTAGAGTAATATAGAGCTCTACCAAGACAAAACACAAGTTATGATCTGACTTGTCAGAGTCTCTTTGGATGTGTGTGCTAAATCCAGGTAGGTGAGTTTGGCTTCATTTTAGTTTAATAAGAAGTGGAATGAGAATGTTTGTTGGGAATGTTTGTTTTCTGCTGGGAAGATAGCAATTGTCATTTGACAAAGTTGTGAACATACACAAAAACCTGACAAATTAGATTTGCTGATTTTAATTTGAAAGCTGTCACAAACAGAAGTGGGCACTGCATTTTTTGACTTGGCTTTCATGAGCACTCCTTCTCTGCCCAAACTAAAAACATGAAGTACACATGCGGAGTGTGCTACTTTATAAAACAACCTTCCTTTCCCGAAAGTTTAAAATCTGCATTCCAGAACATGCAGTTACTTCTTAATTGCCATACTGAAGCAAGGTGAAGTTAATCAAAACAGTCTACTCTTTAAACGTCCAATCTTTACTACATTCGAGTTCTTCACTGGTCCCTTGGGTACAGATGATGGCTTCAATCCAAAAAAAGGTAGATGTCAAACTAAAGGATACTGCACTTAATGTGATCACTTTACAGTTTGTACACTTCCAGAAAGTGCAGATTACTGCTTTTTGAGGTTTATATTTTAACATTCTAATAACGTTTCTTGTTTTTGCAGTTTTTTTAATTGAAACTAGTAGAAATCAACATAATATATTTTATAGAGTATAGAGCAGGCCTTCTTTTTTATTTAACTATGTCAATAGATGTGGGAAAACAGGGGAAAATATCCAGACTAATACATAATATCTAGAAAGGTCTACAACCCTGATCCACAGAGAAATAGAATGAAAAGCACAGTACAAGTATTAGTGGAATTCTATTGGCCTTACCAAAAGTCCAACTGTTAATTAATAATAATAATAATAAAAAAAAAAATACTGTTACTCCCCCTACACAACCAAAGGACACTGCTGTAAACGAAACGCCATCAAAGTTACTAAAGTAATCTATAATCTAAAAATTTGATTTTATTACAGGTTTTAATTTCTATTAATGCCTACAGACTTATTGATTACCATATTTAATGATAAAATAGCATTCAGTTTGCAAACAGATTCATTAGAATCCTTAACAAAAAGTATATGTTGTTACACATTGGAATTTCAATACTTTTTTGAAAAACAGTGCCATTCACATGGAATGCATCTTCCTGTAAAGGGCAGTAATGACATTTATGTGAAAAGTAACCATCAGAAACATTCAAGGCTTTCCACTTTCCTCAGCAAGACAGCCTATAGATGAATTTTTCTGCTTTATCATATTTTATTCTTATTACTTTACTTGTGTACCATGTAGTGCACAATAATGAAACAATTTTATTTGCTGTGTATTATGTAGTACCAGGCAGTCGATTTCATTCTGCTTATTGAATTAAGCTTTTTATTCTATATTGCTGCAAAAATGGCATGAAAGAGTAAATTGATTATGAAGTATTCTTCAATCAAAATTATGTTTGTAAAATCAGCTTAAAATGTCTCTTAAGTCATGCTGACAACAATTTGAAAGGACTGACAGATCATAATCTCTGTCTTTTGGCGATCAGACTTAAGTATGAATTATTTCATCATCAATATAAATATCCATTACAAATGTATCCGAAAAGCCTTGTTATACAGTATTATTAAATCCATACTCTGCCTATTAAAAATAAAAGTTGAAAACAAATATTCTTCCCCTTAGTCATTTATTCCTGCCCTCTTTAGATAAACCAAATTCTTTTGAATTATTAAACAAGCCATGACTTGTCAAGGTCTGAATAAGGTGAATAAAAATAAAGGCCAAACATGAGTTTAGATTAGCAAAACAATCAAATCCTAAAGGCAATTTTTCAAAAAGGATTATAAAAGCAGGTGAATGCTTCAAAAAGAAAATAACTTTTAACAGAAATTACAACAAAACACAATCCTAGATGCATTAATGGCTTAACAAAACAGCTTGCATTTTTGTTTAGAAATAGTATAATTGCTGTAAAAAAAATATGAACTGCATAAAAAAAAATAAACCTTGTATTTACTTAAGCATTCAATACCCTATGTTGAGTTTTTTGAATATGACTGGTGATTTTTCACTACTTTTTCTTTCAATCTTCAAGCAAACCTATACATTTTAATGTAATTTAAGTTAGGACCATATCTATAAAGATCATTCACTGTTTTAATGCCACTGACAAATTGTTTTGGCTGTAGTGTGAAGTCTTTCAGCTTTCTCAGACTGAAGTAATTTTAAATTAAAGACTGGCCATTTAGTGTTCCTCTTATCCTTGTAATTGCCTCTGTTCCTGCCACCTATAAGCACTCCATAACATGATGCGGCCACCAATACTCTGCCCAAACTTTCATCTTTTATATAATAGATGAGAAAAAAAATCAAAAGCATGGTTTCAGAGTGTGCAATATTCCTTTGTGAAAAATTAAGAGATGTTGGTATTTATTTTATTCACAGAAGTTGCTTCTGTCATAACACTTTTTCACAGAAACCGATATCTATAAAGTACTATAAAGTATTGTTTTGTCACCTGAATAGCACATTCCATTTCAGTCCTGGAACACCACAGTTCCCTTAGGATCACCAGTGTTACTTTTATTTCTGAAAAATGCCTTTCTTGCAGGAAAGCTCACTTTCAGGAGACAGTCTGTATTATTAGACTGGAAACTTCCATATACTTGGTTACTCTAAATCTGATAGGTTTGAGTGTGGATATGTTTGTGAGTTGTATGATGTAATGATATAATAACCTATTCAGGTTTGTGGTCTAGTTTGCACAAACGACAGCATACTTAAATCAGGAATTTATTTTAATTATAACAAAGCAGGCCTTGTACTTTAATTTTGAAAATTATTATATAACTTGTACAAGTAACCAAAGGAAATCACACAAAAAGGCATTATCCCTGTGAGTGACTAACAGCACTGAAGGGGAGGTGAATTTACTTTGATGTTAACGCAAATGATATGAAAAGCTAACCATCTGAAAAATTTACACACATACGAAAAAACAACAAAGAAAAATAAACTAGAAATTTCAATGAATTATAACTTACTCATAGTCTTGTTTCTTTTGCATAAATATATCAGGTGTCTCCATTTCACCAGACGGCAGTTCAGGTGGTAAGTCAGAATTTCCACTGGCATTTACTGTGCCTTGAATGCTTTGGCTGTACTGCTGGACACGCTTCCACAGATCATTGTACAATCTTAGAAGCTTGGGATATTCTCCTTCTAAAGCTTGCTTCAAAAATGAGGATGCTAGAAATAAATGCATGTAAAAGAAAATCATTTTGTGAAAAATGAGAACAGCAGAAAAAAAAAACAATGCAGCCATTAAAATGGTGTTCTCTGATTCTTTTACTGAAATCATACCTTCTTAACCTACTGCTTGCATTAATGGAATTTTCTCTTCAATACTCTTTCTTCATGAAACAATTACTACAACAAATTCAAAAAACTGAGATTGCTTTACACCTTAACCAGTTTTCCTAGCAGGCAGTGTGGCTCTATTGTAAAAGCTTTGGACTTTAAACCCTGAGACTATAGGTTCAAACCCCACTACTGACACTATGTGGCCATGATCACTTTACCTGCCTGCACTCTAATTGGAAAAACAAAAGAAATGTAATCAATTGTACCTTAAATGTTGAAAGTCTCCTTGGATAAAGGCATCAGCCAAATAAATAAATAAAAATAAATAATCAGATTGCTTTCTGTTCAGGTACACTATAAAAATAGTTATAAAACTCTGCTATTAATTACAAATTTGTAAGCACCAACAAACCTAAATAACAATGTATGTTATATAAGTATATTTAAAGTAAAATGTATATACTGTAAATGAGCACATTTTAGGATAGTGTTTTTTTTAATGCATTTAATTCTGCGGTTTATTTAAAATTAAATAAAATTCTGCGGTGTTATAAGATGGCAATAGTAAAAATACAATTCAAAATGAGGATGAAATTGCTTCAAGTGTGTTAAATAGACTTTCTCAGTTACATGAACTGTTCAAGTTCACTTTGCTTCTGTTACTCAGAAAAAGAAAAAATAAGCTATGGACTAAATGTTTAACAAAATATTAAAAAATTAAAATCAATAGCCATCACGTACTTGTATTTGCCCTTTTACAATGTTAAAGACCCAACTAAACTGAGATTTTTTAAAAGCTCAACATTTATTGAAAAATGTAGAAATCGCCACTGTACATTACTTTTCAAATGTCACAATGTAAACATACAGTATCTAAATGCTATGACAGGGAAAAAAACTGTGCTGTTTGTTAACAACAAGGCAAAACGTTATTATGAATAATGATAGGATTTCCTTGGAACCAACTTTACAAAAAATATACAAAAAATGCATGAATTTTATGTCCTGTTGAGCATTCAGTCTTTCCCTTTATTCGTGCATCTTGCTTTATGTGAGCACAGAGGACTTCAGAGATGAAAGTTGTTGGTGTCATTATTTAAAGATGGCTTTTAAAATATGGTTCAGAAAGGAAGAGGACATTAAGAATTGTAGAATAAATAAGATAACAGTATACTGATCAGGTAAAACAGGAAACAAGGAGCAGATGAGAACATACAAGAAGGCAAACATTCTTTGAACAAGCTTGCTCAAAATCAGAAGCGTCAAACTGAATTCACCTGAAACAGGTCTCAGGTGAAAGTTGCCATTAAGAGCCAATACAAGTGGCATTTATAGCAAAGTGTAGTGAGGGACAGCCATATTTATGACTACTACCAATTGTTCAAAATGTTTCCATTTCCATTCAACATTGTCCATTGTAATAATAATAATAATAATTCTTTACATTTATATAGCACTGTTCTCACTACTCAAAACACTTCGGCGTGTGGGGAGCCACTGCAGCCACTATGAATATGTATCATCCACCTGGATCATGTGTTAGTTATCCAATTAGAGACAGGGGATGATTAGGAGGCCAGAATGACTAGGCCGTGGTGGGCAATTTAGCCTGGACATCACGATATGCCCTGCTCTTTACAAAGGATACCTAGGGATCTTTTATGACTAAAGAGAGTGAAGACATTGATTTTATGTCTCATCCAAAGGATGGTGTCATTTTTACAGCACAGTGTCCTTATCGCTACACTAGGTCACTGGGATCCACATTCAGACCATAGGGTAAGCGCCCCCTGTTGGCCACACCAAAACCTCATCTAGCAGCAACCCAAGCTTTTCCTGGTTGATATTGCCTATTCTAGTACTGGCCAGGCCCAAACATGCTTAGCTTCAGGTGGATGGCTTGGTCATATGTGCAAGGGTGTGGCTGTTCTCTATCTTTCCTTTTATTTGTTCTGTGTTTTGGAAAATATAATTGTCCTTAATTTTGTGCTTTTTGGTATCTTAGGCATTCAAACCACATTTACTGTATACATTAAAACTTACAGAACTAGTCATAGTACAAAAAATGTCACTATCCAATGTTGTAAACAACATTCTAGTATCTTCTCATGAAGAAAATTATAAATTAATTATGTCGTTAGATTTGAAGAGCAGCCTTTGACTTCATTGACCACTCTATTCTATTACATAGGCTGGAAAATTACACTGGACTCTCAGGCACTGTCCATACATGGTTTAGTTCATACTTACCAAATGAACTTCAATATGTACAGAAATGAGCTGAGAGTACTCATCATCATATTCACTCGGACCATTTCTGTTTTTACTTTACATGCTGCCACTGGGAACTATCATTAGAAAATATAGTATTCATTTCACTCGTACGCCGATGACACTCAATTATACATTTCTGTTAGACCAAATGATGTTTCTTTGATAGTGTCCTTAATTAATTGTACCAGTGAGTTAGAGAAGTGGATGGATGATAACTCTGAATACACAAAAAACAGAAGAATTATTTATTGGGAGAGTGATGCAGACCATAACAATATTATTTCTTTTTTTAACTCAGTTGGTCTAACCATTAGTTTTACTGATTTAGCAAGTATCTTTGACACCATTATATCTTTTAAAACACAAATTAGAAATCTAAAAACTGATTTTTCTAGCTTTAGAATATGGAAAAATTATGATAGTTCCTAATATGGAAGATACTGAGAAATTAATTAATGGATTTATTTTTAGTAGGATTGATTGCTGCAATGTGGTCTTCACTGGATGCTCAAATGGTTCTTTATACAGCTTTTGGTTAATTCAAAAAGCTGCTGCAAGAACCACTACAAAAATCAGAAAGTACAAATGCATACCTCCTGTTCCTAATTTGTTACACTGGCCTCCTGGTAAGTGGAGAGGTGAACATCCAGATTCTCCTTCTTGTATATAAAATCTTAAATGGCCAATGCATTGCTTACATATCTAAACGTATTACTTACAAAACAGAGTACCCATTAAGATCTGAAGATGCTTGCCTGCTAAAGATTCCATGGATAAGCAAAATAACAGTGGAACACTGAGCTTTTAGCTACACAGTCACAAAGCTGTGGAATGATCTGCCTGCTTATATATGGAGATGCACCTTCGGTCTTTTTAAATCCAGGCTGAAGACTCATTACTTTAGTCTAGCATACCCTTACAGGAACTGCTGATTAGCAGATTGTTAATCATTTATGTAATAGAAAATACTACAATAACTATGAACTGTTACTAGCGCTCCTTTATTCTGTTTCTTGTCTCAATGTCATGCTGGGGCATTTGGCGCCATTGATCTATGTCCAAACTGAATTTCTGTCCATGGAAAAATATGGAGATTTTGGGAGGCTTTGACTCAATAGACAGAAAGATTCTGCTTTCATATTAGATTGTCTAGCAGTTTTTACTGTAGAATGCCCAGGAGGAGATGGGCAGCCAGTTGGCCCAGGTCCCCAGAACTGTGACTGTGTCTGACTTCGTCTGCTGTAACTAACCATGGAACACTCTGAGGAATATTTTAGAGGCTGTTGACTGGAATTTTTGTTTTCCTGTCCTCCACTGTCAACGAGACAAAATTATAATGTTAATGGAAAGAAATTGTTTAGAACTTTTTCTTTCTATGTATTTAAACAAATATGTGTTTATATGCTTTTGCATTATTTAATTAGAATTTTTTAAAGTTTGCAATTGTATTTACTTGTGAACTTGTTACAGTGCTCCAAGCCTGCACTAAGTGAAGAGTGCTACACAAAAATAAACTGAATTTCCCTGAACTGAACTTATAATTTATGTTCCTATTTCATTGAACACCTCATAAATGTTTCATAAAGTTTTTGTTCAGTATAAGTGATTTGTTATAAGGCTATTGTAAACTGTAAACAATTGTAAGGAAAATGAAATGTATCTCATACATGCTGCTATATGTGTAAGATACAGTAGTATAAGTCACATCAATATGTAATGAATATCCACCTATCTATTTTATGAAAAACTATATTCAGTCACATAGCTTTGGCCATATCATGGTTCCATTACACTGAACTTGACCAATCCAAGTTATTAACATTAAAACAGCCCATGGAAAGACGTTGATTCCTATCATTTCAGCTTAACATTACCAGTTAACCTTCCATATATTTCTTCATGATAACAGAAAGCAAAAACACCCAGAGAAATGTCAAGTAAACACAGAAAAAAACCCACAAAATCCACACAGACAGTGAACCAGGAGTCATACTAAAGGCCACAAAGCTGTTGAGGCAGTACATGCCACTGAGCTTCCACATTGCCTATTATGTTCTGGCATACTGTATGAATGTGGTTTAGATGCCAGAACAGTTTTATGTAATATCACTTTCAAAAGAGACAAAGCATTATTTCAGAACAAACACAGTGAAACACAAGTATTGAACTTTGCTGTAGTGTGCATACTGTACTGTCAGTGATGTATTTATGCCACAGTTGAGAATAACATTTAATCAGGCTCATGAATGCCGTTTTTTAAAGTGACAATAGAGTTTAAGCATTGAATGCTGAACCCATCCATACAAACTGAAGATAGACAAAAGGTGGTTTACTGTAATTTGCAAATGTCCTCACAGTATTGCACTATATTAAAACTCAGGGCAAATGGCACTTGTAGCAGAACAAAACAAAAATGGTAAGACATGAAAAAATAAGTAACAATAAAACTGCAAAAACTGGGTTTTAACAATAGAATCCCTGGAGCCTACGAAAAAAGACGTAATCCTGGGCCACCATAAATTTCTTTGCACCTCTCCATTAGCGGCTTTTGTTTTTTAAATGTGTCGATCAGCACAAGCAGCCTGCTATCCCATCACCCTCACCGCTGCAGCTCAAGTCCGACAAAAAGTTCTCCCAGCTCAAGTCTGTTTATCTTGGTGTGAGGTGCCTGGAGTTGTATAGGGTAAATAATATATTGTTATTTGGAACACATGCAGGTAAATGTACAGTAGGATAAAAAGAAATGCAGGGCAAGAAATGTTGAACAGAAATGTTTTTCATATTATAGTACTAATGACAAAATTTTGGCATGAAGTGTATAATGTATCAAAACTGTAGTCCAAATATCAAATAAACACTTTCACAAAAGGTACTAGTATAACAAAATAAGTGTGCTTTCATTGAAGAATATAACAGAAGAAAAAAAAATCAGGTTAGGGTACAATACTGACACGACCGCTTGGGTGGTGCAGCAGTATGAACTGCTGATTCCTAATCAAGAGGTTGCCGGTTCAATTCTGGTTGCTTCCCAGAATTACCGTTTTGAGTAGTGAGCTGCTCTTATTCTTACTATCACAGAATAAAAACATACATTTGATTTGAGTCTGTAACAGCTGGTGTAAATTTATGGTACTTGTAAAGGTTAGCAGTTTTTTTAATTCAGTTTTTTTCTCTCAGTCACATTCACGCTCCCCCTGATCTGACACTGCTGTTGAACTGGTGAACTCAGATGAGGATGAAAATTCTACGGAGAAAGAGAACAGAAGCCCTCCCCGCAAGAAACCCCCAGTCACACATAACAACAACGCAGCTGCACCAGGAGTAAAGGCAGAAGATGGCACCGTTTGGATGCAGCAACAGGTTGGGCGTCATCCTGCCAGTCAGTCTGCCCCACACGTGTCCTTCAACGAAAGAGCAGGGCTTACAGAACTTGCTAAGGTATTGTGCAAAGTTCTGTTTGTGATTATGTTTTGTGACTGCCTTTATATAAAAAACATTAGACCTATTTGCAAAACAAAAGACGCTAATGGAGAGGTGCACTGGAATTTAAGTTGCCCCAGGATTACTCGTTTTTTCATAGGCTTCAGAGATTCTAGTATTAAAAGGATAACAAGTTTTTGGGATGATTTATTCTGCATTTGCAGAAAATAATGGAGTTCAGTTTTCCCAAGCCTAACACTGATGTCACCAGAAAAATAATAAACAAAATATAGCACATATCAAGTAGAGTGGGTCACTATCAATTAAAATGTGTTTTTTTTCTCCATTTGTCACTTTGTATGTATGCTAAATTTTCTCTTCACTTAAAGTAATCTATTTCTAATTGACAGTTTTTCACAGACTTGTTTACCCCAGTGCTTAGTGAAACATAATACAATTTTTTGACTACTTTTCACACTGGGTATACATTCAATTTCCAAGATGCTATTATGAGATGTTACTCTATTTTATGTTTCTGATGTTTCAAATCTTAAAAGGCTAGTGTTATCATATTTAATTGTTAAGGCGTGTCTGAATATTGTTATAATCATGTATAAAAAAACACATACAACAGTTAACATAACCATAAGCTCTAATTTCAGAAAGAAATAGCACAAACAATCAGTGAGCATACTCATTAAAATGCTCACACATGCATTTAAAACATCAGTTAACATGACACGGCACTCAGAGTTCGCGTCTAGCAAGCCATGGGGTCACAGTTTAATTTTGGACCTCTTTGACAGGTATTAAAATTTGTCTCTGCATATTATTCCACTAAGAAAGAAACCATATCTTTTGCATATTATGTAGGTTATTATGTAGGTTGCCAGTGATTATCTTTTATTTAAGAATATAATTACAACACAACATTCAATATTATAAGAGCCAGTGTTGCTAAAAACAGTGAAAAATTAATGGAGTTCTTCACAATACTGTTAAATTGCAGACAGAGTTTACTGTATATATAGTTCCTATGTTAGTTCTATTGGTTTTGTCTATTAGTTTGTAATTATGTACTGTCCATTTAAAGTGGTTTCTGTTCTGGTTTTTCAAACTGCATATCGGGACTAATTCTCCTCGGACTACCTTTTTAGGAAAACACTTTTTTCCTAACTGTTGCCTTTTTTGCCATTTTTGTTCTTTTGAGATATTCCGAATAAATTCTTGCATTTATATAAATACTTTGCTGGCTTTGTCCTTTCTAGCCAAAGGCTTTGATGGTTTATTTCCCTAGAAGGACATTTATGTGTATTTTTGTTATATTTTGAGACAATTAAAGAGATATTTTAAACTGTGAAACCCTGGGCCCCTTTTCATCCAAAGCCAACCTTTTAAATTTGGGTCAGGCTGCCTGGAGTAGGCCTTGCTTGTGGAGGCACTCACCCTCTTAACTACAGAAGCGTACTCAATATCATGACAGATACTTTGCAATAATCTCCTAATAAATAACTTCTAAATGAGAAATTTAAACAGAAACTGGATAGAGAAAGAATAATTCTTTGGGGGCTGGGGAAATCCCACTGCGCAAGAGCTCATAATAACTGCTAAGTCAATACGTGGAATATCTCTGAGCTTGCCTGAGCTCTCTACCAATGGCCATCTCCAGGGCAGTAGTGATCACACCAGATTAAGAAGTGCTGTGTGTAGGGGGTGACTATATATAGCTTGCAAATTTGAACCTCTTCAGTTGTAGGGAAGGAGCTGGTGATTGTGAAGTCACATTCTGCATCCCAAAAGTCATGTTGTACTGAAAAAAAATGTCTGAACCCATTCTGAAAATGCCATCTTCAACCTTCTGCATGTTGCTTATTTGGATTTCTCCCATCCAGGCTTTATGGGTAACCCAGGCAGCAAGTACTTACCAGCTAACATAGGTCTGCATTTAAATGAGGTTCTTCATCTTGAAAATTTAATTCTGTAGTATTTGAATATAGCTGGGTCACATTTTGTAGTATTCCTTTATTTAGCCCTTCCCCTTATACTTTATCAATATGCTAAGTATAAACCTGTCACCAGTACAAAGTTAGTGGCAACATTCAAAAGATCAATGATACATAAAGCCTGTCCACACCAAAGTTATGATACTAGGAAGAGCCACACATTTTATTATAGATAAAAATAACTTTTGCCCAGAGGTTATTTCTTAGAATTGATTAACAACAAACATTTAAGTACATACAGTGCAGGTTAGGATTACATTGTGAACATGAACTATAAAGTTTTTTTTTTGTTTATGAAAAATCCTTAAGCAATTTTTGGAATTTGGGGCAGACAGTTATCAAATAAAAGAAAAGCTTTAGCAATTTATTTGTAATTTTCCTTGCTTCACCTCACAAAAACATTACTTCATGTAACTGTAAAAATATAATGGAGAAATTACATTCAAAATCACTAGTCAGCAAACTTCATATATTGTGGCATAGACACCTTACTAAATAAAAACTGAAATTTTTAGTAAGGAGTAAGAGAAATGATTACACTGTAGAAACTAGAAAACAGAGCACAATTATAAGCAGAGCTACATCAGACATATAATGTACTGTAAATACTGTATTGCTATACTACAATAAAAGAAATAATGTTTAATCTGTGTATTTTTATATTTATTAGGAAAGTAATAATAAATACCAATGAAGAGGTGATACAAATTGCTAATTTTTTCTTTTTTTTTTAAATCAGAGGTTTATTTAGTTATTGTAAGCTTCCCATTGCTCCTATACACCCAAACACAGAGTATATTTATGCGGAGGCACCAAGTGTCTTAAACAAAAAGAGCAAAGGTGCTGTTTAAACCTTCTTTCTTAAATCTTCTTGGAATGCTACTATAAAAGAATGATTGCTGTGTATTAACAAGCACAAAATTACTTTTATACATTGAATCTTTAGCTCACTGAGAGAAAATTAAAATTGATATCAATAGCATTGAAAAGAAAACAAAACATATGTCTTTTGTTACAGATACAGCCACTTCAAATGAATCAGAAGAGATATATGGTGCTTTTTTGTGTTACGCTGCCTGGACTGCACCACAAGCAACCGCACCATTTCAGAAATGTTCAGTAGATCTATCTATCTATCTATCTACTATGACTGCACTAGCTTGAAAATCCACCAGGTGGAGCAGTTAAAGTGACATAATTCTGTAAAGAACCTGTATTTAAATCCCAATTCAGCGACAATCTTTTTTGTTAAATTATGGAGTTTAAGTTGAACACTGTTCACATTTTTATTGGTTTTAAATTGCTATTATGCTATAGTGTGTTTAAGTGATGTGTGCTTTTCTGTTTACATCCTCTCAGAGATGGAAAATGGCAACAGTAATAATATACAGTATTTTATTTCAAGCCATTCAAGGGCACATTACAAGATAAAGCCATATAATGGTATCAACTCTTTAGATGAATATTCCATGAAAATTTACACAACCAAATTCCATGAATTACGTCAATATTTTATGCATCAGAATGCTACTGTGTAATGTTTTCTCCTATACATTCTATAGAGTAGTAAAAACATAAGAAGAAAGTAAGTACATGATAAAGAAAGGTTCTGATTAACTCTACTTGATAGTAATATTAATATAAAATCATGCATCCAAGCAACAAAATATATCGCAAGTGGCTAGAAATATTATGACATTCTTGTTTCTTTTTTTCACACTGTATTGTCCTTATAGTGATAAAGGTTAATAGACTTGCATAACAAGTTGCACTCAGGAGCTTAAAACACTTGCAAATCGTCTACAAAATAGACATAATGGAAACTGAAAATTAAATATATTAGTGGTGCTGCATTTGAAAAACAAGTACAGTCGTTGTAAAGTGGGTTTTCCTTCCACGTTCACAAAGACATGCATACAGTAATAAACTGAAGGGTTTTGCAGTCTTGTTGGGAATATACATACCTATTTTTTAAGTTTAATTTATTTTAATTCATGACCTTGTGGTGTCAATGACAGCGGTGCTGTGTTGCTGTTAGTAAAAGTATAGAATGGAGCTACCTCTGCTTGATACTAAAGAAATAGATTTTGTCTTGCGTTGGACTTAAATAGCTCCAAAAGACAGATGGGTAGATTGAAAAAATACTTGTTGAAAATATTCTCAGTTATCAAAACAAAATCAATTAAATGCATAAGCATGGGCTTGTCATAACTGGGGGGTGGGGAGTCCAAACAATTTAGAAGTTACAAAATAAACAATACAACAATAACAACAACAAAAAATATTAAAATCCTCAGACTGGTGTAACATAGGAGGCACAGGCACAGAAAAATTAAACTCAGTGATAAACACGGCAACAGAAATACACATGTTGGGGCTTTAACAACATTGCTAAAGGCATATTTATTTCAAAGTATACTGTGACATTGTTCGTTGATTGAATGGAAAGATTGCATTATTTGCATAACTGCAGGAATCATCTGTAAATGCTTAAAAGATTTTTATACTTCAGTTTCACAAATTCTGTTAATCATGTTGGGATAGAGACAGTTCATTTCAGGAACCTAAATTAGTCTACAGAGACTACATAGTAATATTATTATGTTGTCACTATCACTGCAACTTGTCTGTTATGCTGGGTAAGTGTGATGTTGGATGGACTGGCAGAATGATTACCTGCAAGGCCAGGATGCCATAATGGATGGAGCCCAAGATTGAAGACACAACCCAGCTAGGATGGTCCTCAGTTTCTCTTTTAGTCAGGATGATCAAATAATGGATGGACAAGGGACAAGTGGACTTTCTGTCATTCAGCAGGAGCCCTGTATGGACACCCACAGGGTTCCCTAGGTATTGTAGTCCAATCCTGTCAGGGTTCTTGGGTGATGCAGTGGGGGTTCTGTGAAGAATGGACCTTACTATTTTGGAAAGCTTCGATATTACATGGAAGTGCTTCTGGCAGAAGCACTGAAAAGGAGACATTCTGCCTCATCCAGCATGTAGGAGTCATGATGAAGAGGATGAAAATCTTCATGTGGAGGAGTGAAAGGAGATGGAGGAGTAGAAGGGACTTAATTAATGACAAATACTGTACATTATTAGATTTGTTGGATATTATTATTATTGTTAAGAAAAAAAGACTGCATTAATTTTGTAAATTTAGGGTAGATATTCGTACACCCAGATATCGAATTTGAACCACTTTTAAAATTAATTTGAATTCTCCAAAAAAAAAAAAAATCAGGAATTAGTCAAACATTTACAGTATATTGAGTCGCTCTCTATATCATGGCATTAGCAATCAACATTACACTTTTCATCATCAGCACTAACACTTGTCTGGGTCTCCCTCCTGACTTAAAGGTTTGCTGCCTGTTGGGCACCCTGCTCAGCCTGCTGCCACATACACTCATCCTGTTTCATACAGTCTGAAGCTTGAGTATAGCCCTCTGCTGCAATATGTTCTCCTAAATGCAGTATAGAAAAAACGATTTCTTTTTTCACATACCCCCACAAAATTAAAATTTTATATCTCTAGTACATCTGTTGCAAATACAGGGTGAGCCAATATGATGTACCGCATTTCTCAAGGTCATTGCGCGAGGTAGAGGCAGCCGAGTGGGTTGGGGTTAGGGTCCTTTGATAGGCGATCCCTTATAGCAACATGCTTTGGTCCATTGCGCACCGTGCTGTCGCTGCCAAAGCATTCTTCAAAAACAATGAATCCATCATCACTACACGACACGCATTCTGAATGCACTTCAGCATTCCTCCTAATGGTGACATTCCAAATCGGAAAACAATTCTTCAGTGGGTGGCTAAATTTAGATAGGCGGGTACAACATTGAACACAAGATCTCCAAACCCTCCTCTGACTGTACGAATGCCTGAAAACATCCAAGCTGTAAGGGCATCAATTTTGTAGTCTTCTAGATGTTCATCACGCAAACATGCTTCTGCCTTAGGAATTTCCAACACGTCTTTGAGGAGGATTTTGCATGAGGACCTTAATTTCCATCCATACAAAATGATAGTAGTACAGGAACTCACTGAGAGAGACTGGGAGAGTCGTAGAGAGTTGTGCGCGAACATTCTGCAAAGTTCATCGAGATGCCATCGTCATGTGCAGCAATGAGGCACATTTCCATCTGAATGGTTGCGTAAATAAGCAAAACTTTCGCTATTGGGCTGAAACCAACCCTTGTGAACTTTATCACAGACCCCAGAATTTGCACATTGTAGGTGGGCCCTTGCTTTTTTGAGGAGATGGGAGCAAAGTTCACTGTCACTTCATAACATTATTGAAATGTGGCCCCAACTGGAAGAAATTAATGTGGTGGATGCCTGGTTTCAAAAGGATGGAGCAACAGATCATATGGTGTAGAGATCCATGCAAGTTTTGCGGGAGATGTTTCTGGGGAAGCTGATCTCTCTGCACGGCGATGTCGGGTGCCCTTCATGTTCACCTGATCTCACTGTGTGCGATTTCTTCTTGTGGGGCTATCTCAAGTCAAAGGTATACACACACCGACCTCAAAACCTTGTAGCCCTCAAGGACGCTATTTGCCACGAAATCGCCGCTATTCCCCTTGAAATGGCCGAACAAGTGATCGTCTCGAAGAGTGCATCACTAATGATGTCCACCACCTTGAAGACATCATTTTTAAAACACACTGAAAAAAAATCTGTTTTGTATACCCTTTGTTGTGTCGTAATAAAATTTATTTTATCTTGTAGCGTTTTTGTAGAATAAACGTTTGAAATGTGGTACTTCTTTTTTTGGCTCACCCTGTTTTAAGTTAAAAATGCTTCCATAGGGCACCTGCTGGTGTCAGTCTTAACCAAAACATTTGCCCTTTATCATAACAGAATTTTAATTTTTTTAACAATTAATTCATTTTTAGTACCCTACATAGAGAAAAAGATGTGAAAAATAGCTCTGAACCTTTTTAAACAAAAATGTATCTGTGACAGTAGGAGTTTTTCTTTTCCTTTCCTTTCCATTACTGTCAGATTTACCTTAGCCTGCATACATGTATGTAGATATCGAACAGTGTTTTAATGTCATGATTATTTTGTTAATCTGTTCATGGGCTCCAAGCCTCTCCTTATCAAACTGAGTTAAATGAAATTGACAAAACTGATTTAGAACATACATTGCTCTCAATAATAAGAACAATGAGGTTTTCCAAGGCCTGGTTAAAAATGTAAAGAAGATTTTTAACTTAGTATATGACACTTCAATTGTAGTTAGGCAGACTGAGATAAGCATCTTATGTGATTTTTCTATTTTATAGTGGAACCTACACATCGAATTAAGATTGCTTGATGTATAAAACCATACGCATTACACTTTATTAAACATTGTTGTGAACTTATGCACTTACAAGTTTTCAAATGGTAGAGGGATTGAAGTGAGCTAATTGGTTATGTAATATATGAAATTTATTTTGTGTAGAGTCCAATACTGAGAGAGTTCAATATCTCAAGCCTTCCAACTTTGAGGACCTATACAAAACTAATAAGAATGAATATGCTTTTCATGTAAAACACATTTTTAGAATGATTCTAAAAATAATGACCCTATAAACCTATAACCTATATGTTACTGTTCTTAAAATTATCAACAAAGTAAAGTTACACATACCATTTGCAGCCTTCTGAAATTCAACAGATAAAATGTGAGTTATAGCATTCCAGAAAGTGTATAAGATGTCAGCCTGGCCATCCTATCAAAAAAAAAAAAAAATCAAATATAACATTAACAAAATTGCATTGTACACAGGAATTTCTTTAATGGCAAATTAAGCATATGAGGACTACAAATTCAAATGTCTGTATCTTGATGCTTAGGGTGAATATTGCTATCAATATTATGACCATATGAAATACTATTCAAATACTCTTATGTTCTGTTGTCTTAAGTTGTTTTTACAGTACCTAAAGAGAGTTCAACAAAGCAAAGATGATTTACATCTAAAAAGCAGCAAATTCCACACTGCTATTCTTCTGTATTTACTTTAGAAAAATACATCTTTAAATTCCTGTTTAAGCAAATGCCTAATTAGACTGAAAATTGATGTGAAAAAATTGAACAAATTAAGATGTTAAATTTAACAGCCTAGAATAAATGTTAGCTGAATATATAAATTAGGAACATTTCCTTGAATTTGAAATCCCAATGACATTAAACA
Organism: Erpetoichthys calabaricus; assembly: GCF_900747795.2. NCBI lineage: Eukaryota > Metazoa > Chordata > Cladistia > Polypteriformes > Polypteridae > Erpetoichthys > Erpetoichthys calabaricus. The sequence goes on from NC_041394.2 coordinate 239,192,141, forward strand.
TTTACATAACTACAAGACTTGCTGTCATAACAGGTTGTGAAATACAACTAAAACACATGTTAAGACAAGGTGCAGTTACTGTAAAAATGGACTAAAAATATTATTTAGAAAAATGACTGTGAACCTGATTTATTTTATTTTAAAATTAGTTGTAACATTTACACAAGTTGGGAAGTTCTCCACTCATTATGTTACTTCTGCTCAATGGATTTAGTTTATAATGTGTACGAAGAGAATAACACAACAACTAGGGAAACAATGTATGACCACTCAAACATGTTGGAGTAAAATTTTAAGATAACCCTTGGCAAAGTGATCTAAAGGGGTGGCGGGACAGGGGGACATACAAAGAACAATTCAAACTTATACTTCCATGATAGGTACCCAACTGAGTACCTTGACAGCCACAATTCCATTTCAGGTTGAGGCTGAAGGAGCCATGTGGAACCAATATGTGGGATCACACATAATTTGAAGGTGTGGCTTCGATCACAAGAAAGCATAGGAGAGGAAAGGGGGTTCTAAAAGTGCTACAGAACTCTTTACTGGAGGATGAACCACAAGTAAAGTCTGTGATTGACAATGCTACAAAGATGATTTAAAGTAATGTAAAAGTGTGGTCTGAAAATTGAGTTATCTTTTTGAGGTAATCTGCTAAATAAATGAATAAATATAAACTACAACCAATTACAACTCTTCATTTTTCTCAAATGGATGCAGAGATGCCTCCTAAAATTCTATACCTGCAACAATGACTACAACCCAAAAATGGATTTCAATTTTATTTTATTTTTGTATACAAGTAACATTAGCACAAAAGACTAAAAAATACACAAAATCACAACTTTGGCACCACCATTTAGTAACAGTTGTTCATTCTTGCATACTTAGCATCAATACTCAAAATAATCTGAGGGAACAGCATGCTGGTAGCACATATTCAGTTACTGGAAACCACTAACCGATTCATGGAGCCCTTTACATTAAGACATCAGTCTTATATTATTTTTTGGCACTAGGGACGGCATACTGCTTTTCCATCTGTAATGTATCTCAACTGTTCAACTTCAACAAACTGCAGGAAATACATACACGTAACCTGCCTTATAGAAGTATGTGTGTGTAGGTGGCTCATTACGTATCAGTAAAGAAAATCTGAGCCATTATTGAATTAAAAACTGGAATGAAGGATGTCACACAACAAACATCTGCATTTAAGCCCAATGGCATTTAGATTTTCTTCCCCTACACTTTTTCAAAATCCATCCAGCTACTGCTGCTCTTTAGGCAGCAGGTTACACCACATAAACAAGCAAATGTGGAGGATTCCTGTACTCTTTTCTTATAATCTCACAACATACTCCTGCAGTCACCTAACATTTTTTCTCTTTTCCCACTGAATGGTGTTTATCTTAAGGTCTTTTCACTTGTCTGCAAATCCCCTGCTCAGGACCATGCACCGCACAATCAGGGCAACCTTTTTATTCAACCAAAAACATCAACTGCAGGCAATGGAATAAAGCACCCATGATGCACTACAGCAGACCTACACTTGTCCAACTAAAACATTAGGAAAATGCTAGCTTGTTTTATTTTTTTCTTAATAAATCCTCTTTTTAACAAGCTTGTGTAAAACATAGCACTGCAAATCGATAGGCTGTTCCCATTATATGCGCAACATATGTGTATACATGGCACTGTACACAATTAATACAGATGATGTCCAAGTATATTTCTGCAACACATGACCATCATTAAATAAAAGGTAATGAAAAATAATTACTTTTTCAAATTTACTTTCTGTCACCAGCACCCACTCCTTAAAACATTTATTTGTGTTTTGCAGGTATTAGTGGGAATTACCTGAATGCACAAAACCTTGCCAGTGTAAACTAGCTACCAAAAAAGATTAATGTAATTTCTCTGATAAGGAAGGGGTCTGATCTGAAAAAAAACATCAACACAAACTTTCCTATTGAAGGTGGTCTATTTCCTACTGTTGATTTAACATACATAAAGGCTCCATAAGGACCCAGAGATATTCCAAAGCAAAGTTAAATCTGTACTGTACCAGACTGTGAACATCATTTATACCAATGGACAGTTTAAAACGCAAACTATACAATCATTTACAAAACTGATTATTAAAAATATTATGTTATAGGATATCTGATTTAGGGCGGCACGGTGGTAGAGCTGCTGCCTTGCAGTTAGGAGACCTGGGTTCGCTTCCCGGGTCCTCCCTGCGTGGAGTTTGCATGTTCTCCCCGTGTCTGCGTGGGTTTCCTCCGGGCACTCCGGTTTCCTCCCACAGTCCAAAGACATGCAGGTTAGGTGGATTGGCAATTCTAAATTGGCCCTAGTGTGTGCTTGGTGTGTGGGTGTGTTTGTGTGTGTCCTGCGGTGGGTTGGCACCCTGCCCGGGATTGGTTCCTGCCTTGTGCCCTGTGTTGGCTGGGATTGGCTCCAGCAGACCCCCGTGACCCTGTGTTCGGATTCAGCGGGTTGGAAAATGGATGGATGGATGGATATCTGATTTATGGAAGAGTCACAGAATTATATAGAGTTAATATGGAATAGGCTAATGTCAGAGATAACAGAAAGACTGCAAGGTTAGTAGAACTAAATGACTGTTGATCTGAACATTAATCACATTCTGTAGACAAGAATAAAATCTCTAAGCTTTGGTTCTGTTGTTGTCTGACTAGCATATACCCATATATACTGACACAGTTCTTTAAATTCTACTTATCAATTTTCTTTTATTACATAACTGCTAATACATCCATGTGGACGTGTTCAAAAAATACCATGGGATGGTTAAACTTCTAAAATGAAACAGCTGATATTAAATTATTTTCACCGTTCTGTTTAATTTAAATAAATTCAATCAATAAAATACCATTGATTTTCATGGTATATACTGGGAGACTTCAATGTTGATGTTTGGATTAACAGAGATACCTGCAGGGAAGTGAGTGGTAAAACAGCCTGTCTGCTGTGAGCCTGAGCAATGTATTTTCATTTGACTTCTCTGTGTTAGATATACATCGTCTATGATAAATAATACAATGCCATTAACATAAAACTGCAGCTGAGTTTACCTGGTCCACTTCTGGACTGTCACGTAAAAGAAAAGATGCTGAGCGCTTAAATAATCACCACTTGGTGGTGAACTGGCTCAGATACTGTAGATGGACTGACTACAGGGCAGATATAGAAGACAGAAATGGGAAATAAGGGTATAATATGAATTCCAAGAAGATGCCAGCAATGAATGTAACTCTCATTTGCAAAACAGATTCTCCTGCTTCTCAGTAGTTCTAATGGGCCCTGTTAAAGAATTCCCTAGTAAAGGCAGTTACAAGGAACTGTGTTTAAAAATTGATCGGATCCTTTCACAGCCAGAACAGACACAAGACACAACTTGAGGACATTTAGGTTGAATGAGGCTGTAAAATTAAAAAATGAGGGAGAAGCTGCAAAACTAGCAGAATGAAAGTCTGAACATTATTTTCATGAACTCATGGAAAATGTCTTTATAAAGTGGCCTGAAAGAGATCCTGGCAAAAAAACTGGAGGCTCAGGAAAGTTGGCTGGGCCATTGCCAGGCTGTTCTCAGCAAGGCTGGGGAAATATTGACCTTGAAATGGGATAACATAGGGAAGTAAAGGAAACACTTGTACATCTGGTTGATACATCCTTCTTGAGGAGACAGTGAGGGAAGAATTTGCTGGGAATGGGTCAATTTCTGTGGATAAGGTTACTGCAGTAGTTGAAGTGTATGAAGTTGCAAAGCTGAGCAAGAGGATATGATATTCATTAACAAAACTCCTCAAATTTTCATGTAAGGCACCTCAAGTATGGAAGAGTGGTGTGTCGGTCTTCCTAGGACACCCTACATTGGTGTGCTAGAATGAAGCCACTAATTAATAGTAAAACCTAAGATAAAGAAGGAGCAATGCAGGCTCCATTCTAGCCATAGAACTCCAATTTGTCCTTACTTGAAAACCTATAACAATTTGATAAAGGCAAATTTGGCTAGGGACCAGAGGAAACAGACAGATGCAAGGCAAGCAAAAGAAATCAACAATTCAGGGAGACTTCAGAGCAGAAAGGCACTGCTCCTCTAAATTAAAGCATGTCAGTTAAAGTGATCTGAAATGCTCCTAAGTGCCACCCAACCAAGATGGTCTGTAGGTATAGTATGTCTTATCCAGGTTTCCAAAATCCAGAAGCTACTGAGTTGGCTGTTTGAGTCCAGTAAACAGCAAACAAGTAGCAAAAGAAAATGCGCAGTTCAGTAAAGTTCACTTTAGAAACTTCAAAGAAAAACGTTATGACACGCTGAAAATAAAAAAGTAAAAACAACTCTAATTTGTTGCAGTCTTAGCTTTCCCATGTACAGTTTGTGTTATGTTTTATGCTTAAAATTAGGATACTTTTCTATGCTATTTTCTAATACATTTACAATTTGTAGGGTGAAGGTTACTGTTTGAATCTTTTTACACTTTAAGCATTGACAACTGCAGGACAGAGCAAAAATAGAAAAAGTCTCTCCTCAGAAAGACCAGAGAATAAGTTCAAATATTCAATTTACATGTTAACGAGTAGGGATTAGATATTTTCTATATATCGTAGAAGTATAAAGCCAAGCATTATCACTACTATATTGTGACTTTAACTTTTTCTTTTTGTGAACATGTTTAAGCCTGGTGGGAGACAGTTGCAGGATATATTGGTTTTAAATGTTAAAAGTCATGAAGGCTGCAGCCTTTATGTTCAATGCTTTTGTAAAAAAATTATATTTATAAATTATAAAGCAGCCAAGATTGGCCCTGTGATCATGTTATGGATAAAAACTACTCAGAAAAAAGACAGATAGATGTTTGTGGGAAACAGAAAAAAAGTATTTCTTTATAAAAATTAGTGTAAGGGGAAGACACCAATCCGTGTGCATTTTACTAACACCTAACTGGGGATTTTTTTTCTTCTGAGTACTTACATGCATATTCGTAACTCACAGATGTATAGAATCTCCAAACTATAAAAATGGTTACAGTATCTTATTCGCCTCTAATTATATTTTTGTACATTATTTTGTGTCACCTTATGATGGTGTGCTCTGTAGAAACGATAATATAAAAAAAAGTTTTATTCATTTATATTAAGTATATTGGAAAATTTTTAAAAATTTGGCAAGAAATATTCAACTTTATACTACTTCTTAAATATGTACAGGTTGCCTGTGCTTTGACTTTTTAATAAGATTCACTGCATTTAATCTTGCTGTGTATACTGTATTTGTATATTTTTCAGACAGTTGTTTCTCCATGACTATCTTAAATGAGCATTCTTGCATCTGTATGTCCTGTACACATGTCAGTAGCTGTAGCTATACGGGCCGTAGCCGCAAAAAGACGTATTGCGCAGGCACCCCAAGAAATGAGGCGCCGCGAGAGGCGGCCAAGACCACAGAAAAAAGGAGTGAGCACAGAAAAAAGGAGTCAAACGCAGGCGCCGCACGAGCAAAACACCCCCCCCCCACACACACACAAGCAACTGACGGGACACACACAAAGAGGACGATTCAACAAGCCCCTGGCACACAAAAAAAAGAGCACGCAAACCCCCCCACACACACACAAGCAACGGACAGAACACACACAAAGAGGAGGATTTAATCCCATTGCACACGAAACGGGACGCACACAAAGAGGAGGATTCAACAAGCCACAAGCACACAAAAAAAAGAAGCCGCGAGCACTACACAAAGCCCAATGGACACGAAATGGGACAGACTACGGACATAGCACACGAAACGTACACAAAAACAACGATTCAGACCCACGACCACAGTAACATAAATAACAAATGACACACAAAGCCCCATTTCTAAATGAACCGTCCGTATTAAACATACGTCATCTCAACACGTTCACAATATGCAGCATAGGTAGATCTCATTACAATGAGGCACTATTAACCGTTCAACCGCAGAAAAGGCTCCATATTAACAGTGAGTGCGATCCTCCTTATTACTTATCCATATTTCTCACGCTCAAAAACAAACAAGTCATGAATTCATGATCACAGGTACAAAACGATACTGCTCGGATAACGGGACCAAACACAATTCACACTATGCAGCATAGGTGGATCTCATTACAATAAGGCACTATTAACCGTTCAACCGCAGAAAAGGCTCCATATTAACAGTGAATGCAATACTCCTTATTACTTATCCATATTTCTAGAAGAAAAAATGTCTCGGCTCCAAAAACGCAAAGCTCAACTAAAGCTTCTAACTAACGATGTACCTAAAAGTAAAAACTTTATGAACTGCATTAGATCCTACAATAGTTCATTTGCTTTTGCATCTACCGGAGTAAATATCAGGCCAACAAAAGGCAATGGCCCATACTGCTTTCGCATATGTGCACAAATACTGCATCGCATTGGAACAGTGCACCCTGAAACAAATCAACAACGCAAATATGCACAAATCTACATCCTAGATCCACATGACGCAATCTATCAATCAAAGTGCTGCATCGCAACAGGCACGGATTCAAAACGAAACACCTCCCGTCTCAGACATACGTTAACGGCAAGGAAGGCTACAACGGGCTTCTCACACAGCACAGGCAAATCGATTACAGCTCCAAAACAACACGTCCCAAATACTACACATGCAACAACGCGCCTCTCAAACGGCACAAGCAAAACATACACCAGGAAAATTCATTCGGATTAATGAATGTCATTTGTACTCATTGTCATTCAGTTCACTTCCCTGAAGAAACAACTGGCAATACAAGTAATACATTTACACGTTGTTGTCAAAAGGGTCAAATTAGACTGCCTCCTTTACATTCATATCCTGAATATCTACAGAAGCTTCTAACTAACGATGTACCTGAAAGTGAAATCTTTATCAACTGCATTAGATCCTACAAATCGGTATCCACTATGAACATTAACGGTGGCACTGCACGTGACATCCGTCTAACAAAAATGTTAATTATTGATGAATGTACAATGGCATCCAGTCACTTACTCAACACCATTCATAAACTTATACAAACGTTTATGAATAATAATATTCGCTTTGGAGGAAAGGTACTTTTATTAGGAGGAGATTTTAGACAGTGCTTAGCTATTCTTCCACATGCCATGCGCTCAGATATTGTTCAGTGCACCTTAAAATACGCAGACAATTGGCATTGCTTTCAAAAGATACAGTTAGTAAAAAAGATACGATGTCCAGAACCACATCATAACAATTGCTTATTACAACTGGGAGATGGTTCACTCACCAATACAGATGGACTTCACCCACATATTATTACAATTCCTCAAGCCTTTATCTGCGACGACTTAGTTACAGACAGATTTGGAACAGGAATCTCATTAGACCAAATGCCCCTTTTAACACAACGCACTATATTATGTCCAAAAAATATTAATGTGGAAAACATAAATACCCAAGTCATTCCATTACTTCCTGGAGAGACACAACTCTTTCTAAGCTCTGACAAACTTGACTCTGATCACAACATTAAACATCTTCATTGACATTACAAGTTCTGACCTGCAATTACCTTTTACACTTAAACGGCGTGTACAAAGAAATTTTCCAATAAACCTTTACACTGTGCCACACACTTTATTGTTTGCTTTCTATTTGCATCATCTACACCTTCACACTATTCTATATCTCATTTATACATCACGCTCTTTGTCATTCCCAACACCAGTGGTTGGCGAGCGAAGCGAGCAGGGGGCGGAGCCCCCTAGTACTAACCTAATGGTAAACACTACACAAAAACAATAAGCACATGCATCCAACCATTCTTATCATTTCATTGTTTTTTGCTATGTAAATCATGGTGATCACACACTATTAACAAGTAAGAAGTAAATTTAGAAAAATGGTAGTGTGTTGCACACAGTGTATAATGAATAAAGAAATATAAAATATTAAAGATAAATACATCTTAAGAAAATACACCTTATCTACAATGTATTTATTGCAATTAATGTGTATGCCTATACTTTGCTAGGACATGTTAAGAATGCATAGAAGGTGGGCACAGATTTCTCAATCTCAGTGTGATACATTTTCAAAAATATAACATTACATCCTAATCCTAAAATCATTTGTCATCTGTATGCAGTCAAACTCAAACTCACACTATCACAATTTATTTTGTAAAAGTTAGCTCTTAAGACTTTTCTTAAGAAAGGCAATAAAAAAAAATAACATGAATGCATCAAAGATCGTCATGTCCAGCTATGAAAAGAACATTGTGTTTGACAGAGCAGGAAATAATAAATCACTCTATTATTTTCATATAGAACTTCAAAGCAAACTACACTGTGAGATCATCCAGAAAAAAAAAATCAAGGAATTAAGAACATGTGCAAACATTATAAAATTGCATTCTAATTACAAATTAAACTGATGCTTTAAAAACAAAAAAAAAAATACAAAAAAAAATCTTAAGTAGTTTCTTCATCTCTGAAAAAGAAAATAACATGTCAACAGAACAATGGTTTATCACTGTGTTAACTCACTAAATGTCACTTCAGTCCTTAGGCTCATAATCTTTATTATTTTAACATGTATATTAATACATGGAGAAAGAGACTGACAGGCACACAGTCCAGAGCTGTTTCATGCTTTGTGTTTTCATGCTCAGTGCTGTCAAAACAGTCTCCTAGCTGTCACTCTTACTTTCATGACACCAGAAAGACCCAAGATTGTTCATGTCGGAAACAATATCATACTGAGCACTGGCACTGCCCAGGGCTACATACTCAGCCCACTTTTTTCATTCTGCTGACTGACAGCTGTGAACAGCTTTAAACCATCATTAAGTTTGAGGATGACACAATGGTGATGGGTATCATCAACAATGGGCATGTGTCAGTTTACAGAATGGAGATACCGTAAATACCCGCATATAGGACGATACCATGTATAGGACGCAGTGGATTTTTGACCCTAAAAACCATGGAAAAACCTGTGTACCTGTTTATAGGACGCATCCTGATTTTGAGTTAAAGGGGTACTAATTAAAAGCTGCTGCCGCCAGTGATTGTATCCATGCGTTTGTGTTAGGTTGGAGTATCTCTGAACAACAACAAAGAGCGAGAAACATACTAGACGGCGAAAATGACGTATCGGTGACGTGAATATTCAAAATAAAACAATTTCCAAACGTTACAATAAGGCATACAGGTGGATGTATAGTAAAATGAGCTTTCAAATGCCGTGTCATTCTCCAAAATCAATACAGTATTAGCGATGCTACACCTGAAAAATTTTGTGAAATGCCAGTGCAGGGGCAGCGGCTAATTGCGCGCAGACTGAAGCATACCCCGGTAGCTACAATTGCAGCAATGCTAACCGACTATTGGTTGAAAACAAACCTTGAAATTCAAATTGGATACAAACCACTCCTCTCTGTCCCCGTCACACAGCCATCAAAGGCGAAGGAGAGGCACTGACACAAGCGCACACGATCATAAAGTCCAATATCCCATTACGTAGTTTTAAAGATAGCTGTTCATTATTACCCAGTCAACATGGCGAAGACAACACGACAGAGCTATACTGCAAAGTTTAAACTGGAAGTGATCACGTACGCGAAAGAACACGGGAACCGGGCAGCTGAGCGGCAATTTGGTCCGACAGAATGCGTAATCAGAAAATGGAGAAAAGCCGAAAGTACCATCAAAGAAATGCGAAAAGTAAAGAGGGCGAACAGAGGCTCGAAGGCTCACCACCCTAACCTGGAAAAGGCGCTCATTAAATGGATTGAAGATACCCGTTGAGAATGTCTGGGGGTCAGCACCACTACCATTCGTTTACAGGCTCTAAGATTGGCGAAAGATCAAAACATCATAGAATTCAAGGCGTCGATGAACTGGTGTCGGAGATTCTTTGGAAGAAATAAGCTTTCAATAAGATGAAGAACTACTATTAGTCAGCGACTACGAGGAGTTATTAACGAAATTTCAAAGTTATGTCATCAAGATGCGTCAGAAATACAACTACGGCATGAGCCAAATTGGAAACGCTGACCAAACTCCGTTGACATTCGACCTGCCTAAAGGCACAAGGACCATCACTATGCGATCGACTGGAAACGAAAAGAACCGCTTCACCGTGATGCTTGGGTATATGGCTGATGGTGCAAAGTTACCATCGTACGTCGTCTTCAAGAGGAAAACCATGTCTAAAGACAAGTTCCCGAGTGGTGTGATAGTCAGGGTGCAAGAACAAGGATGGTTCAATGACAGCATAATGGACGACTGGCTGAAAACATTATGGATGAAACGTGACGGTGGTCTAGGGAAACAACGATCGATGCTGGTGTTAGATGCCTTACGATGCCATACAACCGACAATGTTAAATCCAGATTGAAGCGACACAATACAGACCTCGTCATCATCCCCAGCGGCATGACCAGTATTCTGCAACCGATGGATGCTGTCGTGAATAAGCCATTCAAAGCAGCACTAAAGAAAAAATGGGCCGAATGGATGATTAATAGTGAACACACTTTAACCAAGGGCAGCAACATGAGGAAAGTCGACGTGCCTACAATCTGCCAATGGATAGTAGACGCCTGGAAAGAATTGCCAATCAAGACCGTGGTGAAGGGATTCAAGAAATGTTGTATCAGCAACATATTAGACGGCACGGAAGACGAAATTCTTTGGATGGACGATGCTGACGACGATGACCAAAAGGAGGAAGAGCTGGACTATCATGATGACTGTATAGCACAACAGGAGTGGGATGCTTTTTTTAATGAGGACAGTGACGATGAGGATAAATATTGATGAATACAGTATTGTAATTTGAAATTTTTATAATAAATTTCTGATATTATACGGTAATAAACTAGCCAACCCGCGGCGTAGCATACGCCGCATAATTATTTATTGATGACTGAACACTTCTTGAAAGACACAGTTGTCCAAATGTGGTGGGTTTGAGGATATTACTGTGAGTGAATTAAAAGATGGAACTCTACAGAGAGCAACATACAATTATCCGTGACTGAAAAGTGGTTTTGGCAGATACAGGCAGATGTTTTTGAAAGTTTGTCCCTGTGAATTACCGTATTACGTAATTGTCATTGCAAACGCCAATCTAACAGGAAATTGTCTGCGTGTAAAAGTAAAAGGCAAATTTGAATCTGATGGGGTCAGCGATATCCAGGAAATACGGTAAGGACAATTTGTGTGGTATCAGCTGCGATAGTTTAACATTCCAGTACATTGTGGTGAATGCTGGTAACAGTCAGGCGGGCGGGCAGGTGGGCAAGCCATCAAAGTTTGTTGCGTTTGGGAATCGCTGTATGCAGCGTGTAAAACAGTTTGCGAGTGTGGCAGGAGGAGGGTAATCGCGTTTGGGAATCGCTGTATGCAGCGTGTAAAACAGTTTGCGAGTGTGGTAGGAGGAGGGTTAGATTTGGCGGGCGGGGCTCTGTTGTGTCATGCGTAGTGAATTGTTGGTGGGCGGGGCTCGGTGAATTATATATATAGATTTATAATTTTTGTAATAAAAGTATCCATGTATAAGATGCACCTGGGTTTTTAGGCCTACTTCTTAAGAAAAAAAATGCATCCTATATGCGGGTATTTACGGTACTATGATTGATTGGTGGACTGGCACAAGTGCAACAATCTGTCTCTTAACATGATTAAGAGAAAGGAGATGATAGTTGACTTCAGGAAGGTGTATGGTGTCTACACCCCATTTCACACTGAGGGCTCTGAAGTGGAATTGGTCAAGAACACCAAATTCCTTGGTGTACATCTGGCGGCTGACCTTATATCATCAATTAACACCACCTCCATAGCCAAGAAAGCACAGCAGCATCTCCACTTCCTTTGGCGACTGAGAAAGGCAAGCCTACCCGCTTGCCTAACTCGCATCACATTCTTCAGGGTTCCCACTGAGAACATTTCAATCAGCTACATCACAGACCAGTTTGGGAACTGCAGTGTTTTCTGATGGCAGGTTCCTACTACGGATAATTCACACAGCAGAAGCTCTCTGCTCTCCATTAAAGACATCATTATCAAGTATCACATTTGTAAAATTTACAGCATTGTGGAGGACTGCTTCCACCCTTCCTATGATGGTCTCTTTGTTCCACTTCCATCTGGCAAAAAGTTCTGTAATATCCAAACCAGTTCTTCCAGGTTTTGCAAAAGCTTATACCTCTTGGCTGTGTGGACTTGGAACTCTGTGCTACCCTCCTAGCCTCAGATCTGCCTGCAGTAGTTTTTTCATATGCAGTGCATTAGTTACAGTGCCAGGTGTTTGCCCTGTTTTGTTTCATTATAATATGGAATTGAAGTTGATTTTCATTTGGCTTTGATGTGATGGACTTAACAATATAATCCAAATTATTGAAGTGGAATGAAAATAAAATACCTTGTGTGTTTTTCTTTATATATACAGTATATACTGTATAAGCATGTAAAAACTAAAACATTGCAAGTACATAAGGCCCCCGACTCTGCAACACCACTAAGCAAGCGACATGAATTCCAAGAAGCACTTCAAACAGGTCAGACACAAAGTCGTAGAGAAGTATAGAAAATGGTTGGGTTTATTAAAAAAATCCTAAGCTTTAAATATCCCACAGAGCACCATTAAATCCATTATAACAAAACGGAAAGAATTTGGCACCACTACAAACCTAACAAGAGACGATCCCCCACCAAAACTCACAGACAGGGGAAGAAGGGTATTAGTCAGAGATGCAACAAAGACACCAAGGATAACACTGACAGTGCATAGCAGATATGGGAGTATCATAGGACTATTTTACACCATACATTCCACAGAGCAGGCTTTATGGAAGAGTGGTCAAAAAAAGCCATTGCTTAAAGAAAAAAATAAGAAACATGCTTGGAGTGCTTGTGGAGGACTCTCCAAACACATGGAAAAAGTTTCATTGCTCAGATGAGTTTAAAATGTAAATTTTTGGCCATCAAGATAACTGCCATGTGTGTTGCAACCCCAACACTTCCCATCACCCCGAGAACAGAATTCTCAAAGTGAAGCATGGTGGTGGTAACATCATGCTGCGGGGATGTTTTTTCTCAGCAGGAACAGGAAAACTAGTCAAGATTGAAGGAATGATGGATGGCATTAAATACAGGGCAATTCTTGAGAAAAACCTGTTTCAGTCTGCCAACGATTTGAGACCAGGACAAAGATTCACCTTCCAGCAGGGCAATGACTTTAAACATACTGATAAAGCTACACTGGAGTGGTTACAAGGGAAACATCTAAATGTCTTGGAATGGCCAGATCTCAATCCAACTTAGAATTTATGTCATCACTTGAAGATTGATGTACACCAGCCCATCTAACTTGAAGGAGTTGGAGTGTCCTGAGTGGTTAGATGTGCTGATCTAATAGACACAGTCCTCAAGACACTTGCAGCTCTAATTTCAACAAAAGGCTCTACAAAGTACTGACTTTGGGGTTGAATACTTGTGTACACTCAAAATTCCTGTTTTTTTGACCTAATTATTATTTGTGTTACAATCAAAAATATTTTTCACCTATAAAGTGGTAGGCATGTTGTATAAAACAAATGGTTCTAAACCCCCAAAAATCCATTTTAATCCCAGGTTGTAATGAGACAAAACAGGACAAACACAAAGGTGGATGAATACTTTTTCAATTGCCCTGTATACTTGTTACTACTGTTGTTTTTTTTATTATTAGTTATTATCATTTATTTATTTACTAGCATTTATTAAACTGGACACAATGGCATACTGGTAAGTCTGTCAGTTTCAATCACATTGTGCATTTAGAAACCTCTGTTTATTGGATATTCTAGCCCTTACATCACTCTTAGTGCTTCTTGTTGCCTTTGTTCATTAGACATTGCAGCCCTTTTGTGGAAGCTGGATGACACTACACTTCGGCAAGGACCGCAGATGTTTTGTCATTTTATACACAGGGTGAGTTAAAATTACGTTAACACTAATGGATTATTTTTATCTCGACCACACTTTTCCAGGTCAATGAATAGGTCGTGGTGGACCACTGTCATGGCCTCCACACTCCCCTGATTTGACACCCTGTGATTTCTGGTTATGGGGTATGGTGAAGGAGCGCATGTATAGCAGGAAAGTTCATGATATCAATGACCTGAAGGACAGAATACAGACTATGGTATCATCTATTCCCCATGAAATGTGTGTCTGGGCTTTAAATGGTACTGTTGCTCGTTGGTTTGTATGTGTTGAACATGATGGCGAACAGGTTGAGACATTCCTGTAAGTCATCTTGCACATTTGAAGTATGTTTTGTGAATAAATTGTTTCCGCCATTCAAATATTAACATAATTTTGACTCACCCTGTATATTGACTACTATCTATTCCAATATATTCCAATCTATTAATTTACCTATTATGCAATTATTTGTCAATTTATTTATAATATAGCATTGTACAGAATGTTACTTCTCTTGCATTTGCACTGTATATATGCATATTATGCACAGTGGTTTTGGGGAACATTATTTCGTTCTACTGCATGCTGCAATACTGTGTTTGGATGGTATGGCAATAAAGCCTCTTGACTACTTGACCTGGATTAAGCATACAGTATTTGACAATTTTGTTATATTTGCATGTGTATTCCATTGTATGTTGCCTTATATATGAAGTTTGTCATCAAGTAAATTAATATATAATTAGATAGATAGATAGATAGATAGATAGATAGATAGATAGATAGATAGATAGATAGATAGATAGATAGATAGATAGATACTTTATTAATCCCAAGGGGAAGTTCACAAATTAATAATTAATATTTAAGGTACAGGTAAACTGCTCATTTTTCATGAGACTGTTTTGTACCTGATACAAGTTGAAAAGAATGATTATCACAGAGTTAACTCTAACCTAGCAAAGTCAATGAAAGAATAATTGCAGTAAGAAAACTACTTTGCAGAGCCCGGAGACATGATCAAAATATTAAACTTTTAAAAACTGCAACTAGGATCAGAAAACAGAGTGGTCTGCAAGGACCAGGGCCACTCAGTTCTCACTTATGTGCTGACTAATGCCGAGTGCTGAAGTCATGGATAGTACGATTCTAAAATCACTTCACCTTGAAAAGAGAATAACAAAGCTTAGCAGATATTACTTATCTAATTATACGTTAAATAATGATCACACAAACAATTAAATAGAATGATCTGTGTCTAAAGGTGTCAGTTTGTTGGAAACCAAAATTATATATTTCTAAGTACTTGTCAAATAGTACAATAATGACAGAGAAGAGTTATTAAAAAAGTACTCCCACATTCCCAAGACATCTAGGTTAGATAAACTGATTTTAATTTGGTCTGATGTGAGTGTGGGTGAGATTGTGTGTAGGCCCGCTGAGCAACTGGTACCCTATTCAGGGTTGGATTTCACCTTTTTTCCAGTGCTTCTTGGAAAATATATAATTGGGAAAGAAAATGTATGGATGGCATAACCTTGAAAACCTAATATAATTATGTGAAATAAGTAGAGGAGATAATGTTCATTTTATGTAATTTTCTCCAGTTTATGATCCTGAATCGGTTATCAGTGACCAAAACAAATCAATGTACAGCTCTTTTCTTAAGCAAACAGGAATAGCGAATTGATTATACTTGTAAACCTCATTAAAAATTCATATCTTTGCAGCTAAATATATTGTACTATTTTTTAAATCATGAAAGCCATTAAATAGTTTATGATTTAGGAAACTTCTTTATAAATGTAGCCTTTCTATATATAATAATATAGAGTGCATAAACATTTTATATATACACACACATAACACATACATACTGTGGTAATTTAATGCCATCTTAAAGCAGGATAACTAAAATGCAATATCCAGAAACATGTATTGGGTTGCTCTACATATGCCAAATAAGAAGAAACTTACTTTCTCTCAGCAATCTAATCACTAGAGGATCAATTTCATTTCCAGCATAATTCCCAGTAGTAGGAGGAATCTACATAAAATAATAATAGTATGCAGTGGATTGTGATTTCAGGTTTGCAGTAAAGAATTCCTATCTGCTGTCAGTTTCTATCCATAGATCCAATTGAAGGTCACTAACTTCACAACTTCTGCCAACAGTACTATGAAAAAATTACATTTTTTTGACCTTGACAAAAATTATTGGATTTTGGACATTGCAAGTTATTTCTTGCAGTGTGGAAAAGAGGCTATACTAAGTGTGGTTCCTTTGAGAAAAATGTAAAAGGATTTTTAATCAAGTTACTACTAAAGGTCACCTTTAAAATTAATTTTGCGTTTCTGTTACTTAAGTACTGTATATTGGCCCATGAGTCATTAAGGGTACATTTGGTACTATATGTTGATTAAAGATTATTTCTATTTTGATTTTATAGTGTTTTTTATAGAAATGCATATTTTCTGTTTGGTGTAATTTTTTGAATTTCACACTGCATCTACATCATATGAGATTTACAAAAAAATATATATGGCCAGATGCTCTATAAGAGAAAAGAAGAGAGTATATAAATTAATCTCTTTAAGAAAAGGCAGTCAGAGAAAAGCTGTCTAATTAATCATTGGTTATACTTTTTTAGAGTGAACACATCAATTAAGGAAAATGTAATGGTGGCAGCTATAATGTTTATATGTAAATAGACACTACTTGCAACAAATGGGGACTGCAATGGGATGTCGGTTTGCACCTCACTATGCAAATCTTTTTATGGCAAAATTGGAGGAAGATTTCATGTCAATGTGCATCTTAAAACCAATGTTGTATCTCTGTTACATAGATAACATCTTCATAATCTGGACTGCCAGTGAAAAGGACCTCCTCCATTTTCATAATGAATATAATTGTTTTCACCCCAACATAAAGCTGATGCTGAATTACTCAAAAACAGAAGTCAGCTTCCTTGACACCACCGTTCAACTGAAAGACAACACCCTTGTAACTTCTATTTTTCACAAACCGACAGACAGACCGACCTACTTGAAAAGTGATAGCTTCCACCCCAAGCATATAAGGCGCTCCATTATTTTCAGCCAAGCAATACGGTACAATCGTATTTGCTCAGACCCAACAGACCGGGATCAACAACTGCAGGAGCTCAGACAAGATTTCATCAAACAAGGTTACACCCCCAAAACAACAGACACTCAAATAAGAACAGCTACTGCCATACCCAGAGACAACCTTCTGGAATATAAAAACAAAGACAACAAGGATCGCATCCCCCTTGTTGTCACCTACAACCCACATCTTGAAACACTTCGAAAAATTATAAAAGAACTTCAGCCAATGCTAAACAATGACCAAACACTGAAATATGTATTTCCTGAACCTCCCCTCCTGGCATACAGACAACCACCAAACCTTCAACAATTAATTGTCCGAGGCTCCCTAAATGAACCAACAGAAAATGGCACATCTCCATGCATACAGAAAAGATGCAAAACATGTGCCCACATCTATGATACAGACCGTATAGTTATACCACACTGCCGACTTGAACATCACATAAAGGGATCATTTTCCTGCAGATCATCTAATGTAGTCTGCCTAATTTTCTGCATGAAATGTCCTGACACTGCACTTTATGTGGGAGAAACTGGACAAACACTCCGCCAGAGAATGAATTTACACAGGTTCCACATTAAACATGGCCACACAGATGTTCCTGTGGCGGCCCACTTCAACAGCCATGGACACTGTGAGAAGGACTTTAAAGTCACAGTGCTTATGGGCAACTTCAAAACACAGCAAGAGAGAAAAGAATGGGAAGTTAAACTTATGCTAAAATTTAATACTTTACAACATGGATTGAATAAAGACAAGAGTTTTATGGCCAGATATGAGGATTGTTTACATCTCTCAGAATGACAGACAACCTGTCTACAGATCTACATTGTTTTGAAAAAACTCATTACAAACTTCAAAAGACTTTGTTGGACAGTTATCTTATCCAGAGATCTTGACAATACATTGTTCTTTTCTCTCTTGTTAAATTAACCCTAGCCTGAATGAATCTATTAATTTTTTACATTTAAAATTTCTCATTTAAACATTTACCAATGTTGTTTCTTGTCCTAGAGTGTGTATATAAACATAGGAAACTCCAGTTTCTGTATTACATCTTGCCTGAAGAAGGGGCCTGAGTTGCCTCGAAAGCTTGCATATTGTAATCTTTTTAGTTAGCCAATAAAAGGTGTCATTTTGCTTGGCTTTTCTCTACACTAAAATATACAAAGATAAACTTAATTCCCACCACTTTCAAAAGATAGAATGCAATTTTGCAAGTTTACAATTTAATCTGAATTTGCAGTGGGACTATTTACTGATTAAACAAGTCTGGTTTCCCTATTATTTGTAATTTGCTATTCCCCTATTATTTTTAGCTTTAGAATCAATAAATAATAATAATATATCTGATTTCTTTAATAGTTAGATTCAATATATCCAACCAATATTTTATTACATCCATCCATCCATCCTCTTCTGCTTATCCGAGGTCGGGTCGCGGGGACAGCAGCTTGAGCAGAGATGCCCAGACTTCCCTCTCCCCGGCCACTTCTTCTAGTTCTTACGGAAGAATCCCAAGGCGTTCCCAGCCGAGAGACATAGTCCCTCCAGCGTGTACTGGGTCTTCCCCGGGGCCTCCTCCCGGTTAGACGTGCCCGGAACATCTCACCAGGGAGGCGTCCAGGAGGCATCCTGATCAGATGCCCGAGCCACCTCATCTGACTCCTCTCGATGCGGAGGAGCAGCGGCTCTACTCTGAGCCCTTCCCGGATGACTGAGCTTCTCACCCTATCTTTAAGGGAAAGCCCCGACACCCTGCGGAGGAAACTCATTTCAGCTGCTTGTATTCGCGATCTCGTTCTTTCGGTCACTACCCATAGCTCATGACCATAGGTGAGGGTAGGAACATAGATCGACTGGTAAATTGAGAGCTTCGCCTTGTGGCTCAGCTCCTTTTTCACCACGACAGACAGATGCAGAGCTCGCATCACTGCGGATGCCGCACCGATCCGCCTGTCGATCTCACACTCCATTCTTCCCTCACTCGTGAACAAGACCCTGAGATACTTGAACTCCTCCACTTGGGGCAGGATCTCTCCACCAACCCTGAGAGGGCACTCCACTCTTTTCCGGCTAAGGACCATGGTCTCGGATTTGGAGATGCTGATACCCATCCCAGCCGCGTCACACTCAGCTGCGAACCAATCCAGAGAGAGCTGAAGATCACGGCCTGATGAAGCAAACAAGACAACATCATCTGCAAAAAGCAGTGACCCAATCCTGAGTCCACCAAACCGGACCCCCTTAACGCCCTGGCTACGCCTAGAAATTCTGTCCATAAAAGTTATGAACAGAATCGGTGACAAAGGGCAGCCCTGGCGGAGTCCAACTCTCACTGGAAACGGGTTTGACTTACTGCCAGCAATGCGGACCAAGCTCTGACACCGGTTGTACAGGGACCGAACAGCCCTTATCAGGGGGTCCGGTACCCCATACTCTCGGAGTACCCCCCACAGGATTCCCCGAGGGACACGATCGAATGCCTTTTCCAAGTCCACAAAACACATGTAGACTGGTTGGGCAAACTCCCATGCACCCTCCAGGACCCTGCTAAGGGTGTAGAGCTTGTCCACTGTTCCACGACCAGGACAAAAACCACACTGTTCCTCCTGAATCCGAGGTTCGACTATCCGACGGACCCTCCTCTCCAGGACCCCCAAATAGACTTTTCCAGGGAGGCTGAGAACTGTGATCCCTCTGTAGTTGGAACACACCCTCCGGTCCCCTTTCTTAAAGAGGGGGGCCCACCACCCCGGTCTGCCAATCCAGAGGCACTGTCCCTGATGTCCATGCGATGTTGCAGAGGCGTGTCAACCAAGACAGTCCTACAACATCCAGAGCCTTGAGGAACTCCGGGCATATCTCATCCACCCCCGGGGCCCTGCCACCAAGGAGTTTTTTGACCACCTCGGTGACCTCAGTCCCAGAGATGGGGGAGCCCACCTCTGAGTCCCCAGGCTCTGCTTCCTCATTGGAAGGCATGTTAGTGGGATTGAGGAGGTCTTCGAAGTACTCCCCCCACCGACCCACAACGTACCGAGTCGAGGTCAGCAGCGCACCATCACCACCATATACAGTGTTGACACTGTACTGCTTCCCCCTCCTGAGACGCCGGACCAGAATCTCCTCGAAGCTGTCCGAAAGTCGTTCTCCATGGCCTCCCCAAACTCCTCCCACGCCCGAGTTTTTGCCTCAGCAACCACCAAAGCCGCATTCCGCTTGGCCTGCCGGTACCTATCAGCTGCCTCCAGAGTCCCACAGGACGAAAAGGTCTTGTAGGACTCCTTCTTCAGCTTGACGGCATCCCTCACCGCCGGTGTCCACCAGCGAGTTCGGGGATTGCCGCCACGACAGGCATCGACCACCTTATGGCCACAGCTCCGGTCAGCTGCCTCAACAATAGAGGCATGGAACATGGCCCATTCGGACTCTATGTCCCCCATCTCCCTCGGGATGTGGTCGAAGTTTTGCCGGAGGTGGGAGTTGAAGCTACTTCTGACAGGGGGCTCTGCCAGACGTTCTCAGCAGACCCTCACAACACGTTTGGGCCTACCAGGCCTGACCGGCATCCTCCCCCACGATCGAAGCCAACTCACCACTAGGTGGTGATCAGTTGACAGCTCCGCCCCTCTCTTCACCTGAGTGTCCAAGACATGTGGCCGCAAGTCCGATGACACGACCACGAAGTCGATCATCGAACTGAGGCCTAGGGTGTCCTGGTGCCAAGTGCACATATGAACACCCCTATGCTTGAACATGGTGTTCGTTATGGACAATCCGTGACGAGCACAGAAGTCCAATAACAAAACACCGCTCGGGCCATTCCTCCCAATCACGCCCTTCCAGGTCTCACTGTCATTGCCCACGTAAGGATTGAAGTCTCCCAGCAGATCGAGGGAGTCCCCAGAAGGTATGCCCTCTAGCACGCCCACCAGGGACTCCAAAAAGGGTGGGTACTCCGAACTGCTGTTCGGTGCATACGCACAAACAACAGTTAGGACCCGTCCCCCCACCCGAAGGCAGAGGGAGGCTACCCTCTCGTCTACCAGGATAAACCCCAATGAACAGGCTCCAAGTCGGGGGGCAATAAGTATACCCACACCCGCTTGGCGCCTCTCACCAGGGGCAACTCCAGAGTGGTAGAGAGTCCAGCCCCTCTCAATGAGATTGGTTCCAGAGTCCAAGCTGTGCGTCGAGGTGAGTCCGACTATATCTAGCCGGAACCTCTCAACCTTGCACACTAGCTCAGGCTCCTTTCCCTTCAGAGAGGTGACATTCCACGTCCCAAGAGCCAGCTTCTGTAGCCGAGGATCGGACCGCCAAGGTCCCCGCCTTCGGCCACCATCCAACTCACACTGCACCCGACCTCCTTGGCCCCTCTCATAGGTGGTGAGCCCATGGGAAGGGGGACCCACATTGCCTCTTCGGGCTGTGCCCGGCCAAGCCCCATGGGTGCAGGCCCGGCCACCAGGCGCTCGCCATCGAGCCCCACCTCCAGGCCTGGCTCCAGAGGGGGACCCCGGTAACCTGCGTCCGGGCGAAGGAAAACGCCGTCCAAAGTTTTCATTCATCATAGAAGGTTTGAACCGTTCTTTGTCTCATCCCTCACCTAGGACCAGTTTGCCTTGGGTGGCCCTACCAGGGGCATAAAGCCCTGGACAACAGAGCTCCTAGGATCATTGGGACACGCAAACCCCTCCACCACGATAAGGTGGCGGTTAAATGTATTTTATTACATAGAAGGACATATCAAGTTAGTATACTTAAAGTGAAACCAAATGCAGGGGTTGGTGTTTATGTCAGCAACTCTTTCTGAGCTATACTTTAAATATCAAAAAAGAAAAGCAACATTTAATGATCAGAAAAAAGCAAATGCCATGTATTTTAAGCGTTTTCTCTGCTGCTGTTACTTACACAAGTCCTGCTACTGGCTGAAAACCTTCCATTTACTAACATGGTAGTGCAAATAAAGTGGATGAATTCTCTGTTGACAATGTGGCTTACAAAATAGGAGAGAGTAGAGAAGATGAAAGGGTTTTTCTTTTTATTTCTTTGAATTTACTGAATTTATTTAAAGCGTGTAACATTCCATACAATGAAGTCAAACTTGAACTAAATTCAAGTCAACCCCCACCCATGAGAAAGAGAGAAAGGCCAACAGCCAGAGTAAATCTTTTGATCCTCTAAGAGAGAATTTGAGTTTTTTCTAATTTCAAATAGTATATAACATCAGTTACCCACAGACTTAAAAGAGGTGGGTTAGGATTCTTCCAGTTGAGCAAAATAAGTCTAATAGTGCTAATAGTGAAATAAAGGCAATTACAGTTTGTCCAGAATGATGTTAATTTGGTACATGCCCAAAACATGTGGGCTAGTGAAGCTGGAGCTTGATTGCAACATTCGCAGGTTGGATCTTGCCCTGGAAACATTTTGGACAATTTTAAACATTATAGATGTGCTTGATAAAAAATTTTATATTGAATAATTGAATGCTTTGCACATATGGAGCTAGAGTGAATTCTGTGCATGGCTCCCTTCCACTCCTTTTCTGAAATGTTGAGGAAGAGATCTTTTTCTCACTGTACTTTGAGATATTTAAAAGGAAGGCACATTAAAATGGTTTTATATATTATAGAAATGCTGTCTGATTCTTCAAGACTGATCAATATCTCTTCTGGAATAAAAAACAGGTGGGAGGTAATGAAAATTGGGAAGATTTTGTTTAGCAAAGTTTCTAATTTGCTGTGTTGGAGAAACTAAATTTAGAGTGTATTTGTTCATAGGATGCAAACACATTATGTATATACAAATCTCTAAATGATTTAATCCCATATGTTTTCCAAACATTAAAAACTGTACAAGTTTGAGAGGGTGGAATAAGGTGGTTATCATGTAGAGATGCCACAGATGCAATATTCTCTAACTTTAAGTGCTTCCTACATTGGTTCCATATTCTGAGTGAATGAAGGACCATTGGGGTTTTAGTATATTGATAATAACTTGTATTTACTGGTGTACAAAGCAAGGAATATAAAAAGGTACTGCAGGATTTAATTTCCACTGCAGACCAAGCTATTGTGTATTCATCTATTTGTGTCAGTGTCCAGGTTTTTATAGCTTTTATGTTTGCTGCCCAGTAATAAAACTGAAAATTTGGTACAGACATACCGCTTTCTGATTTAGGTTGTTTTAGGGTCGCCCTTTGGATGCGTGGATAATTTGAATTCCAAATAAATTAGACTATGATTAAATCTAATTTCTTAAAAAATATTTGTTAATGTATGTGGAAATGTTTTGAAATAGAAACAGAAACTTTGGAAGGATATTCATCTTAATAGTGTTATTTCTTCCTGCTAAAGTAAGATGGAGGGTAGACCATCTATGAATGCCTTGTTTAATTTTGTCCATGCAAACAGCAAAATTTTGTTGAAAAAGGGCTTTATATATTTACTTGTGATGTTTACCCCTAGATATTTAAACTGATCTTCAATGAAAAAAGTGAAGGTGTCCAATCTAATGTCGCTTGCTAGAGAATTCACTGGAAAAAGCACACTTTTGTGCTAGTACAATGAGGGCCACAGACGCTAAATTTTGTGGGTCTGATAAACTGTATACAGTACCATATCATCTGCATATAGTGATATTTTCAGTTCAAGTCCTTCTCTGAAAATCCCTTTTATCTTTGATGCATTTCAACAGTGAACAGCCAATGGCTCAATGGCAATTGCAAATAGCAGTGGTGACAAAGGGCAACCTTGTCTAGTACCGTGTTAATACAAACTGAAGCTTCTGGACTGGTATATAGTAGTTCGATCCATGCACATATGTTAGGGCCAAACCCAAATTTATGCAAAGTGGTGAAAATATAATCCCATTCAACCGTATCAAATGCTTTTTCTGCATCCAAAGATAATAAGATCAGTGGAGTGTTGGACTTTATGGGTGAATATATTACATTAAATAGGTGTTGAAAATTGGAAGCCAAATGTCTAAGTTTAATAAATCTGGTTAGGTCTTGTGAAATTACTGAAGGAGCACTTTCTCAAACCTTTTAGCTAGGACTTTGGAGAGTATCTTAACATCATTATTCAGACACGAGATTGGTCTGTATGATGCACATTGTAATAAGTCCTTATTTTTCTTAGGAAAAACAGTAATTAATGTTTGGCGAAAAGTTTGAGGTAGAATTTTATTGTCTCTGGCTTCTGTAAATGTTGCTAATAAAAGGGGAGATAACTAGATTGAAACTTGTTTTATAAAATAGAGCAGGGTAGCCATAAGAACCTGGTGCTTTCCAACTCTGAAGTGAGTTTATAGTGTCTAGTAATTCTGATAGTGTCAGAGGTTTATCCAATTCCTCTGCACTGAGAGTATCTAGCTGTGGTATCCGTATTGTATCAAAAAAAACATTAGATTGTGTCTTGTATTCTTTAAACTGAATAGACTATAAGGACTTACAATAGTCTCAAATGTGTGCATTATATTTTTATGGCCAATGATTCTATCTGCATCTGTGTTGGTGATTACTGATATTGCATTACAAACTTCCTGCTTGTGGATTTGTTGAGCTAAGATCTTATTAGCCTTCTCTCTGTGTTGATAGTAATTATGTTGCAATTTAAAATGAGTTGTTCTGTTTCTTTTGTTGTCAAAAGGTTGAATTCTGATTGTAAAGCCTGTCTTTTCCTAAAAAGTGGCTCATCTGGAGACCTGGCATGTTCTTGTAATTTCATTGATTAACTCTGAGGCCTTCTCTTGGTTTCCGATTTATTTTTGTGGGAGAGATATGAGATAATCTGTCCTCTTAAAAATGCCTTCTGAGTTTCCCAGAGTATTCCTGCGGAAACCTCTGAGGATGCATTTGTCTCTAAAAAAATCAATTTGCTTTTGGATATAAATTCTGTACAGTTCTCGTCTGTTGAAAACGGAGTTAAGACGCCAGCTGCAAGATGACATTGTGGGGCATAGTGATGTCAGCTCCATGATCAGTGGGGCATGGTCAGAGAAAACAACAGCATCATATTTACAAGATTTGATTTTGGGCAAGAAATTTTTATTTATAAAGAAATAATCAATTCTTGAGTAACAATGATGTACTGGTGAGAAGAAGAAATATGCTCTTAAGTATGGAATTTTTTTTTGTTACTTTACCAATTACTACTATTTCAATTTAAAAAGATCAGTACAGTTTTTAGGACATATCTTTAAAACATCATTGCTTGACAGGCCTGGGTAAGAATTAAAACAGTAATTGATGACCTATAGATGTTAATTTTTTGAAATGGGTGCCTTTACAACACGCCTCAAAAGATTTTCAGTCTACATCAAAAACAGCTGAGAGCACTGAAAAAGCACATAGCATTTTTATTCAGTGATTCTACACAATGTTATGTTAAAATCTTTTAATTTGGACTACAGTTTGCACATTTAAGCATTTTAAAATAGGAATTGATAACCCCAGACTGGTGATATAAAGGTTCTGAGCTTATGAAAATTTTAACTAAGCCATATAAGGATATTATTTAGCTCATAATGAAAATAAGTTAAATAAATCTATGAAATATTCAGGAAGGCTGGGATTGCACAATTTACTGTTCTTCACATGTGTAATTTTCATTTCATTTTAATTTAAAAGTACCCAATAAAGAATGAACTGTTGGTTTAGTAATAAAATAAACATAAACCACTAGAATCCTTAGAAAGATACAGTATGTCTAAAGGCTTGTTCAGAAAGCAACAGAAAACTTCACACAATCTTAGCTTTTACTACTGTTGATATCAATGTATATTAGTCAACCATTAGACAGAAGTTACACAAGTCAGCTACACACATAATCTACATTACAGGTGTGCCAGGAGGGAACCTTTGTAGCCCAGAAAAGACACCAGGGCAAGATTAAACACCTAGGGAAAAAAGGACTTCTGAAACAATGTCCTCTGGGCAGACAAGGCAAAGACAGAGATTTTGGCCATAGTACCATAAGACATGTTTGGTGAAAACTACAGACAACATTTGACCAGAAGAATCTGATGCCAGCTGTAAAGTATGGTGGTGGAAATGGTATGGTTTGAGGATCATTTGCTGCATCAGGGCCAGGGCAGAACACCATCATAGAATCCACTATGAATTCTTCATTTTACCAGAAGTTTCTTGAGAATCTGAGACAATCTCTCAGAAGACTGAATCTCAACTGAAAAACTTTGTCCCTGTCAATGGTAGAGAGTGGTAGATAGTTATAGGAAATATCTACTTGAGGTTGTTTCTGTCAAAGAGGGCAATACCAGCCATTAGAGCCAAGGGTGTACTTATTTTTCCAAAGACAGAAACAGCATACTATATCTGTTAATTTTTCATTGTTTTTTTTTCCAAGGACATCACCTTTATCTAAAGATACTGGTTCAATTACTATTGATTTTTGATATGTCTTGTTAAAAAGGCTAAAAAAAGGGGGGTGTACTTACTTTTTCACATGATTTTCTAATGGGAGAAGTACTTTGGATTGTTGTGAAGGAAAAGGAGAGTATGATGAAGAAAAAAAAAAAAGAAAGCATGTATTAGCAGTGACGAAACACAAGGCTACGCCAGTGTAGAGAAAAGGGCAGTGTTAGGCATATATATATGCCCTATGTTTCTGCTGGGTACACCAGGAAGGGAAACAGGTAAGGGCACCGGCACAGAGAGGACAAAATTCAACCTTGGATGAAGGCATGTGTTGTTCACTCAGGATGTCACAGGGGAAGTACCACCCTGTCTGCCATTTTATGGAAGTATAGAAGGCCACAGAGGGCAGGAAAGAGCAGCAAATATGTCCTGATTGGTAGTTGGCATCCACTTAGTCCAAAACTGCAAGGGTAGACACTAGATTGACCCTGGAAGTGGGAGAAGTACTTTCAAGATAACAAAACAACAAAAAGTTCACAGTGTCATAAAAATTAGCTCTAAATACATTTTTCCTTGTTTTGAGGTTTTGTATGTGAGCGATTTTCATTTTAAAAGTCTGTTTCATCACTGGTTTGATAATTTAAAAGTTGACTTTTATACTATTGTATTTTACTTAAGCAATGCCTTCTTGATTTTGGTCATCTGATCATATTTGTCGTGCTTCTCAAGGCATAAGACATTATAAGAAGTTATAAATTGGTGACAAATGTTCATTACTTTCTCCTACAATGGATACCATGTCTGTGTGATCTTTAATAGTAGTTAGTTTCTTTTTCAAGTAGGACCTAGTGGTATGATTGACATTTTGTTTATGACTTGTTTATTTCTAGCTTTGACATTTTCGTTTGTGTTTATCCCTCAGCAATCGGTTCTGATTGTTTTCCTGGTTTTGACTTTTTGCTACTTATTTTGACAATTTCTTTATCTTCCTTTTAATCTCTTCCTCACTTTACTCACAATAATCCTCAGGTACAATACATGTTCTATGACAAACGGGTACATGGATGCCATGGTTAACAACAGGAAGCTCTATCCTTCTGTCCTTGTACAGTAGATAATTCTAGAATTTGGCAGGCTGTGACCCCAGGATAAGGATTGAAGTCTCCTTGAGACCAAACACCTACTGAATGTACAGTGTACAGAAGAAATGGGTGAAGACTTCAATGGTGGTGGTTCAATGGTGTTAGGAGTACATTCTTGATTTTTTTGTGTTTCTTTTATTTTCATTTTATTAATTTTTTATTTTCATTTTGGTATTTTTTGTATAGTGACATCATTATCAAGAATGCATTAGCATTTGAAATTTCCATTTTATTCATATATATGATGCAAATCTATTTGTCAGTGGCATGGGAATGTAGCATGCTCCATGTAATGCAGTACAGTACCTGATGTCAACATGAGTGTACTTTACAAAAAGACAGTGTGCACAGAGACGTATCCATACTTTGACTAACCAAAAGAAAGTGTTTAAATATTAATTCTCAAGAAGTCTAAGTTAAAATATTAATTTAGGCAAAATATTCATTCTTTTAAGTTATTTTGCTGCATGGCTTTGATTCTGGTTTCTTCCTAATAACATGAATATGTACAGACTGTTCACAACTATTCTTCCTGCTTAACACATTAAGAGATGTTATGTTTGAGTGGAAGACAGAGTACGAGAGAGTAATGGGAAATGACAAATGGGGCTCTTACTTGTACTTTTGAAGTGTCTAATAATTTCAGGTTTAATGTTTTGTTGCTGAGTATTTTAATTCACTCATCATGCCCAGCTTCCACATGTGTGTGTGTCTGGTAATAAGCAATACTGTGTCTTGAATATTGTCGCCTCTTGAAATCATTCTGGGTAGATGCACCAATACAAAAGATGTCCCCTTCTCATAACACTTCATAAAAATTAGTAAGAAGGATGAGAAAGCAGTAATTTGTTGCTAGGAATGTATTTGAGAAAACAGTACATGGAGGAACTGGACAAACCATTAAGGCCAGGTTTATACTTCACGCAACATGACACGTGCTCTTGTGGACGCCAGATGAAGGTGCGAAATATCATCACATTGAGAAGACAACATTCGTCTTTGCTGTGTTGTGAATTGCCCTGAAAGATCCATTAAATTCCCAGGGCCATTTGCCATAATATCTCTGAAAAGGATGGATGTTTAATGATTACATCCATCAATCCAGGGATGTGCCCATTACAGCAAGCAATGGGCGTGAGGCAGAAACAATCCTTGCACGGGACATCACCTCATCACAAAGTGAATGCAAGAACACACATACACTAGCGTCATTTTAGCATCACGAAATCCCTAAATCTTGTTATGGACAGCCAGGTCCCATGCCCGGCAGGGACGCCACTGTTGCATCTGTTCCGGGGGAGCAACCATGGGCGGCTCAATACCTCCCCTGGGACGCTTGGTGGCAGTTTCCCCCAACCTTTCACATGGCTCCATGGGAGATGGAGTCTTCCACAGCCTGGTTAGGTGCTCGGATGGCCGCTAGGGGCAGCTGCATGGAGTCAACAGCCCGGCCCCACCTGGAAGTGCAATTAGGACCAGGTGGTCAAGCACCTGGAACGCTTCCGGGTGGGCTATAAAAAGGGCCAGCCACCACCACTCAGGGGTCAGAGTCGGGAGGAGGAGGACTAAACTAGAAGAGAAGTGGTGGTAAAGGAGAAGAGTGTTTTAGTGGTGTTGTAATTGTGCTTTGGGACTGTGTTGGGCTGTGTGGCACAGGGAAGACGTGTCCCACAGTTGAAGAATAATAAAGCTTGTGTTCATTTTGTACGTGCCTCTGCATTAGTCTGTGCCGGGTCGGGCGCTATACGGTGTCAAGATTACAACCTGCATGTCCTTGGAAGGAAACCGAAGCACACCATGGAAAACCACCAGGAAAACATGCAAACTCTAGGCAGGGAACACTATGGGTGTGACTTCCTGCGAGGCAGCAGCACTATGGCTCTGCCACCGTGCCGCCCGCACAAGTGTAATTATTAACAGTAATCATTATATAAATGAAGTTAACAATTTATCTGTAAAATGTAACATGTAATGTAAAATGTAGTGTACAGAGAGCTGGAATATCATAAATTTAATGTGTTCTGCGTGGCAATTGCTGCCTGCCACTGCGCTGGGTTGCCAGAGGAATGTAGCGATTAACAACTGGGTCAGTTTTCAGATGATGTTTACAACATTCTACTGTAATGACAAAATAAACTACTAGATTAAAGTTGAAATTTCAACTATAATCAGGAAATAGACCTTTTTTCAACACAGTGTCCCTAATATTTTTTCTCTGTGGCTTAAATATGCTTCCTTGCTATTTTGATGCTATTGCAAAGGTGCAAAAAAAAGGGCACAGAATATGGTATGTGAGATCTTTAAAATATGTTGTGTCACTACGATGGGGAATATGTGAAGTTTTTATTGCCTATGTGAGAAACAGATGAAAAAAAGCACCACAAATACATTTGAATGTCAGCATTTAAGTTTGATGATTGCTTTACCACATTGAACCATTCATTAGACCAGTGGTTCTCAAACTGTGGGGTGGGCCCTCCTAGGGGGACGCGAAGTAACAAAAAGGGGGGGGGCACAAAGATATGAAAAAAAGAAAACAAGAATCGAAAATATGAAAAATACATCTATTGAAACCAAAACAAGTTAACTTAAACTACATTCTGATACTAGAAAAATAAATACAGTGGAACCTCAGTTCACGAACGTCTCTGAACATGTACAAATCGGGTTACGACCAAAAAGTTTGCCAAACTTTTGCATCTGTTCATGATCACACACTCGGTACACGCACAAGCCAGTTCCCCTTCCGGTTTGTATGCGCCGATGATTTCCACACATGTTCAGTCTCTCCCTGTGCATTCGCTGCGAACTCTTTGTGCTCTGTTTTGTTTCCCTTCTGGTTCGTACGCGCCGGTGATTTACGCACGTGTTCAGTCTCTCCCTGTACATTGTTCTCGGTCAGACGTGCATCGCGCAGAGGGACTTTACCTCAAAACTGTAATCTCCTCTCCACCCAGTTCCTCCTCACTTCCTTCATGCCAGAAGTCGACTCATGCAAGGTTAGTTTTTGTATAAATTACAGATTTTTCAAATGTTCTTTTTTTTTTTTCCTGTGCTTAAAACTCATTAAAAAAAAGAAAAGTGTTTTTAGCGAGCGGTATGTAGCGCAATAGCGCGAACTCTTGCAATGGCAGTTTTCTCTGTTGTTCAAGGTTTTCTCAGTGTTATTCAATGTTTTTACATTTAGTTTACTATTACGATGTGCATTCTGTGGTGCAATTAACTATATATGTGCCTAAAAACTTTTTAAAAAATATATTTACATACAGTTCGTACGGTCTGAAACGGATTAATTGTATTTACATACAATCCTATGGGGGAAATTACTTCCGGACCCGAGGTTCCACTGTATAGAGTTACATAAATGTCGATAAAAGTTAAGTAGGTATTATAAAATATGCATCTATGATATATCATTAATTAAAAAAGAACAAATTGGTATTAGTGGGCTCCTTTCAAAAAAACGTTAGGGGGACGCGACTAAAACTGTTATGAAAACTCAGGTCGCAAATACTTAAAGGTTGAGAAGCGCTGCATTAGACATCGAAGCACACACATTGATACTTCTGCAAAGCGGTTTGCTGTCGCATGTTGATAGTAAACAAAGACTCTGACATCACGTTCCAACTTTGACACACAGCGCCCACCGATTTTTTTGCTGGTTTTGCAACTCGTGCATGTGTTGCGTTAATTTCTGTGGATGTGCTCAAAGAACATGTCAAATGAATGTTGGAAACATGTGGCAGCCATGATGCGTGCACATACGTGTTCTGAACACGAATTATATACCGGCCCTAAGGCTCTCTGCAATTCAAGCTGTTAAAAGCTCACTGCAAAACAGGAGTCCCACCAGTCCAGACACTTCCCCAGTAATTCTTTCTAAAAAGTTCTTTTATTAAATCATAGAAATTTCAGGAATACTGCTTCTTTAAATTAATTATCCAAACAATAATTTACATGGTTTTATATGACTGAAAATCTTAAACAGACAAATTAACATCTACAAGAAACTCCTTATCATTAAGATATTTATTTTACATGACATAAAGCCTGTTTTTATCTAGACTATTATTTCCATTGGATTTAATTTTTGCAAAAATTCCTTGTTTAGTTTACACTTAATACTTCATACCCAATGTTATAGGATACTTATGTTGTTTTCATTTGGCTTGAATGAAATAAATGTAAGAAAAGAAGGTAGGTTTTGGTATAGATCTCTTGGCAATGATTCCAGAGTATCATTTATGCCAGTGTTTCTCAACCTTTCTGGTGTTGTGAACCACTTTTTTCCCATGTAAGTGTGTTCTATACCCAATAAGAGGTGGGGGATGTGTTCCCCTTGGTGAATCGATTGCGATCATCAGACCTGGGTGTATAACCTTGGTGAATCAACTATGATTATCGGACAGCGATCCACTACCATTATAAACAGCAGCAGGTCTTGAACAACTGGCGGAAGTTGGATTGCAAACCAATGGTTGAGAAACACTGATTTATGCTACTTTATTGTGAGCATCATTTTAAACCTATATTATCTCAGTATTACATTAAAATCTGAAGTCTTCAATCATAAATAAATTTGTAGTATCAATTACATATTGTTGTATAGCTGGCCATTTTACTTTGCATTTCATGTATCACATACAAGCTGAATTCAATTAACTTCAATTTGATTTATTCTTAAGTGCACTTTAACTAATGAACCCAGCATGCTATACAATAATTACAAACATGGTATAAAACAGAGACTTGCAACATAAATACAAATATACTGTTTAAATATTAACCGAGAAACATTACTGCCATTACTCTTCAAAATCATGCTAAAAGTGTTATAAAGGAAGATAGATACAATGTCATAGCTGCCTCATTTCTTAATAACTAATAAATAGACTAAAAAGAAAATGAAATGAAACTTAAAAGCTGCAACAAGTTAAAATCAAAACCAAACAAGTATGCCTTACATTTTTTGAGATTAATTATATTTTACATTCACCTGCTTGTACTCCTGATGGCAAGAATGTAATGATGATAAATTAATCATGTTTTAATAAGCTGTATATTTCTGGCCAAAGTCTATTGCAACACCCTACATTAATTTTGCCTTCATTACAGTTTCATATAAATATAATTTAACAGTTTCAGAGATACTAAAATATGGTATAATTTTTACTGTATGCAGTATATGGTTTTGGAGTGCACAACAGCTTAATTCACATAACTGAATCTATGGACATGCAAAGTATGACATGTCTGAGTTCAGCTGAAGAAACTTAGGTACAATGCAGTGCTTACCTTGTTTTAGCTTAATACTGGTAATGCATTTAGAAAGTTTCAGGTTACACTTGTTACAAGCAATATGCAATAGTATCATGTGTTGGTACAATGTATAATTAAAATACGTTAACTTAATAAATTTTAAAATATCAAAAATGATCATTTAGATTAAAGCTGCAATGAGTCTTGGTTGCTGCTTAAATATAGAAAACTGCATTCTGAAATTTGATGTTGTGCAGTTCATTGTTTTAAAATCATTAATGAACCTTCGCTTTTATATGCTATCTGACTGTATTACATTTGAGCAACAATTGCCATTCAGTGTTTCAATATGACACCAGAACCTTTACATTTCCAGAATGCACCTTATTTTATCGTATTGCCATTATTAGTACTGGCAATGTAATATAGTGAATTTTGCTCCTTTCTGTTATATAAAAAAGCAAAATGGCTCAGCATGGGCCACTGCCAATTCATACTGTTTGGGTCTCAAAAGAATGTAGGGGTTCATGTTCACTTTATATAGAATGTACAAGATTATTGTGCTTTTAACATATGAAAAATGATTCCTTCACATTACAGCAACTTAAAATGTTATTAAAGATCTGTTTCTTATAAAATAAAGTAGGTATACTTTATAACCTTACCTGGATAAGAAAATCTCATTTGATTTCTAAGCTGAAACTCTGCTCAAAAATATGCCAGCACTCCATTAATTGAGGTTTTGCCAGATGTTTTTATCTTTTTAAAGTAGCTTTTATTCTGATTGTAAAAGATGAGAAAATGAAACCTAAATCATGAGACTAATGCTAAAACTAATCACTAACAAATACCCTAAAACAAGAATGCAAAACAGGTTTTAGATAAAGCAGCTTCTCTCAAAATAAAAGTTACAAAAATTAAGAGATTCACTATGGATTAATGATACCACGCATTGTCTTAAATGTGACTGCTGAAAATTAAAGCAAAAGTGGACGACAACAACATGCAGTTACTGGTCTGTATAGAGTACTTGTCTTGTTTCCAAAGAGCAGAAGTATAAATTCTTGACTCCCACTTTAAGCATAAAAGAAAAAAAATTACTTGTGGATTTACTAAGTCTGCAGAATGAGCACTTGGCCACCTTCATCATTTTTGTTATGCTTTTCCTGGGATGGGTTGTGGTGGCAACATAATGTGCTGGGATGACCAGGGACTCTCAGGACAGTTCAGACATAGCATTTTTGCACCGTGTCTGTTGCTGTGCCTTATACACTTCTTGAGGGAGGTTGTCAATGGCATGTTTGTTTTACAAAAATGTCAATCAGCACTGGCAACAGATAGCCTGCTCACTCATCCCCCACCCAGGCAGCTGAAGTCAAGTGAAACGCAAAATACTCAGAACTTAACACTAGAATCCCTGAAGCCTAAGAAAAAACTCGTAATCCTGGGCCACCTTAAGAACTGCTGCCTTATCACCAAAAGGTAGCCAGTTCGAGTCCCAGCACTTCACATTTTGAGTAGTGAGCTGCTATTATTATTATATTACTATAATATAATAAAAACATACATTTGATTTGATTCTGTAACACCCGATGTCAATTTCGGATACTTGTAAAAGTTAGCGTTTTTTTTTTTAATTATTATTCAGTTTTATTATCTCAGTGACGTTCACATGATACAAGGAACTTGCCTCTCCCTCTCTGAATTGATGCCGTTTATCTCCATTCTTTTCACAAGAGCAGCGATGACCACAGTTGGTACTGTAGATGATGCCTGCTCAGAACTATTTGTTGTAAAGGCAATCAACGATACAATGGTCCATGACTGCTATCACACTGGACAAAGGCAGAAGCGTAACAGCAGACAACTTCTTCACAGCGCTTTTGCTGGCTAATAGACTGCTGCACCACAACGTAACTCTGCTTGGCACCATAAAGCAGTCACTGGTCATCGTATCTTTGATTGCCAGTACAACAAATAATTATGAACAGGCATCAACCACAGCACCAACTGTGGTCATCGCTGCTCTTGTGCAAAAAATGGAGATAAACTGCATCAACTCAGTGATAGAAACTGTAGATTTGTACACAGTCGTGGGTCTACAGGGTAAAGAGCAACGGGCTGAGCACACACCCTTGTGGGGCCCCCGTGCTCAACGTGATGGTCTTAGAGGTGTTACTGCCGACCCACACATTTTGTGGCCTCCCTGTAAGAAAGTCCAACATCCAGTTGCAGAGAGAGGTCTTGAGTCCGAAATGGAATGACTATGTTCAAAGATGTCAGCATAGTTTTTTTTATATAAACTGCAATATTAATCATATTTCCTGTATGTATAAAAACATATATATTCTAGCAGTCCTCATAACCTTAAAATCACTCCAGCTCAGAGCCCAACTACCAAGTAATCATAATTTACTTCATATAGTAAATACATCTATTTATTAGTGTAAAGATGAAAATGGTATGAGAGTAAATTTAGACTGTGTCCATCAGCAAATAGTTAAATAAATTATGATAAGGAGAAATACTGTATCAGGATTAGTGCTCAGTGAACTGAAATACAATAATTGTATGAATTCATTAAATTAGTTTTGAAAAACTCATATCGGAATAATTTTTAATTAATAATAAATGCAATAAGTGAAGCGTCCAAAATATCCCTTTTAATTAATCTGAAGCTTTAAACTTTCAAATTAGCTTTGCCCCAGAGCTATATTTAAAGAACATTTTTGGAAACATAAATATAATTAATGAACTAAACTGTAATTTCAAAATTTTATTGATAAAAAAGGCATTTCAACCTTCTTATGCCCATTTCTTTAAAATGTGACAAATTAAACTTTTCTGGATTTGTTTATCTTCTTATATTGATTCTCTTATTTCATTCATTTTTTTTTACTGTTCCATTTTAAACTAGTCTGAAAAGTACTTGTCGCTATATTTACAATGACAGAAAGGTGAGCATGTGACAGTCCATTAATTTGTATCTCTTTTCCCAGTCATTACAAGATACAGAAAAATGGTGCCTTTACTTCAGATCCGCTAAAAGTTTATCAACAGCAGTAATACCTACAGTGTAGTCAAGGAAGTATGTGGACAATGACACAATTGTTATTAGTGATGTTATCTACCCAAGCACATTGGAATTGAAATGAAATAAAGCATATGAACTTCTAAAGTTGACTTTCAATATTAAATTGAGTGTATCTACATAAAACAATAAATGAATTGTATAGTAAATTCTTCTTATACGTACCTCTACCCCCTATTTTAAGAAACTAAAAGTAATTGGACAATAACTCTTCCCTGACCAAGTGTGTGTATTATTGCATTGTTAAGTCATGCACAATTGATTCTGTAAGCCTTTTAAGTGTGGTATTTTCATTTGGAGTCTGTTACTGTTGTCATGCAACATGAGGATCAAATTGCTGTTAATGCTATTAAAGCAGACCATCATGAAGCTGAACAATGTGATATAGCAAAAACTTTGCTATAAGGTTGGCCAAAATCAACTGTTTTGTGCATAATTAAAAAAGAAAGAACATACTGGTGAGCTCATGAATACCAAGTAGCCACGCAGACCGTAGAATACTACACAGGGACCTGCCTGTGGACGCAGGAGACATAGTGCGCAGGCGCCACACAAAGCCCCCCTCCCCAGAGTGAAATGGGAGAGACTATGAACGTGCGCAGGCACCACACAAAGCCCCCCCCCAAAGCGAAACAGGTGAGACTACGAACCGTCTCACATGCTGCAAGCAGGATAAAGCAAGGTCAGAAATAAAAGACAGAGTAGGAAACAAAAAAAAACATCATAAAGAGGTTAAAGAACGGGGCCAAACACGTGGAGAGCAGGTTACAGGAGTCAGACCCACGCCCCAGAGTGAAACGGGACAGACTACACACATTAACATAAATAAGAAATGAGGCAACGCGCCCATAAACTCAAAAACGAAACAGCACGATCCACCAAGATCGCAGGAGTAATGGCTCAAAAACAACACAGCTCAACTAACGTGCGATCCACCAAGAACGAAGGATTTCCGGCTCAAAAATGACAGAAATAAGAAATGAGGCAACGACACCACCACACAAAACACAGGAGTCAGCCCCCTGACCCAGAGTGAAACAGTACAGACTACGGACTCCACAAGGGTTGACAAATCAAGCCCAAGATAGTACGGAAAGCGACTTGCAGTACGGAAATCGCCAGATACTACGAAAGACGCATTCTCCTACAACGCGCAACTACAATAAACATCCACACTACACAGCAGAATCCACGCACTTCTAAAAAACCGCAAGCAAACACCCGACATCATACAGAAACCCGACAAATACGGACAAAACAACATATCTGAATCACATTACAGTAATACAATATTAACAGTACAACCACAGATGACACAGGCGCAACACCTGATGGGTAATAAGAATAAACGAATGATCCGTATTACACGTACGTCATCCTCACACATACAAACTATACAGCATAGGTGAATCTCATTACAGTGATGCATTATTAACAGTACAGCCACAGAAAACGCTCCATATTAACAGTAAGTGCAATCATCCATATTACTTACCCATATTACTAACGGTAAACAGCAGGCACGGATTCAAAACGCCGGGGGTAGGCGAAAGACAGAGTAGACAACAAAGTAAAACGTCATAAAGAGGTTATAATGCAAGGAGGCCAAACACATGCAGAGCAGGTTACAGATAATGAAAACTGGAATTCAAAAGACTCAAACAAAAACGTGGGCACGAAACACATTCAGAGCAAGATACAGAAAATGAAAGCAGAAATAAACGACAGTGTCAAACAAAGAACGTAAACATTGCATTAGCGCAAAAAAAGAGAAATTATTACTCTGAGAAATAACTAAACGGCGAATAGTGATCGAATATATGGACACAGGTGATATGTCAGATGAATGTAAATATTGTAAGGCTGTTTTACCTCACATGCATTTATTGCTTACTTTCCAAAACAAATTAATAACTGCTGATGATGTGGATCGCTTTGTCTGTGCTGTAATTCCAAAACCTATCCTCAATTATTGTACACAGTCATTAAACACATGTCTCACAGACCTCATTTAAAGGATTCAGGACATTGGGACTCAAAGGATTCCAAATATTGTTTTTACGTAAGTTCTGAAATAAAAGTGAAATGAATTAAATAGCAACAATCTTAAAGGTGTGTATCCGGAACACCAAGCACAGGGGGTTGGCGAGCGAAGTGAGCAGGGGGCAAAGCCCCCTAGTAGAATACTATTGCAGCGGATGACAGAAACATGCTTTCACTTGTAAAGAAAAAGTGCTTTTTGGCTGGTAACCAGATAAATAACAGTTTATAGGATGTGTGGCAGGTGGCCGGGTGCGGCCCTCAATCAGCCGCCTATTTAAGGAGCCGCCGCCCTACAATCAAGGCTGGAGTCGGGTAAGGAGGTGGACGAGGTCAGAGGAGGCGGCAAGGAGAGGCCCTGAGTGTGTGGATAGTGAAGAGACGGCTTGGAGGAGAAGCCAGGACTTTGGGAGACTGTTGGGGTTTGTTGGTGGCGGTGCACTTAGTGACTTATGTACAATAATAGTGAAAATAAACGTGTGGTGATGGACTGCAACGTGTCTGCCTGTCTGTGTCCGGGCTGTACCTTTCTACAGTGGCGTAGTCGGCAGGAGGCTGCACCTGGCGCAAGGTGCAGACCTGCATTCAAAAAATTGTCTGTGGAAGGCCCGGCACAGCAGGCGAGCTCACCCACGTGCCGCAGGGGCGGCGTGCACCGAACCCCACAGGGGAATACAGTGTCGCGGACCGTTAGCGGTCCGGTGTCAGACTTTGTGTTTCAGGGGCAGCTTGGGAGCGCGGCGGCAGCTAGGAGAGCTGCCTGGATGGAGATGCTGCAGCCGCGGAGCTGCCCAGAACCTCGCCCTCAAGTGTGGAATGAGGGTGAGGAGGCCGCAGACCGAAGGTCCCTCCTCGTAGCAGGCACGGGATTGGGCAGCGTGTCCTGTCCTCCCGCCAACGATTGGTCAGAGGCGGGAGCAGGGAATGTCCATCTCGTGCCGAGAAGAAACCCGAGTGGGCAGCAAGGAAGTGTCCACAGAGAGCAGCCGGTGAGTGGAACTACTCGCGAGGTAAGCCCACCGCCGTCTGCTTCTCTCTCCTTGGCGGCGATATTGCAGGAGCTGCAAGAACAACTGCGCCTTGTGCTGTCGCCGCCGGCCGAGCGATGTGCCCTCCGGGCGGAGACGCTGGACTCAGGAGGGATGGCAGTGGCGTCGGATCGAGAGCCGCAGGCAGAAGAGGATCGGCGCACTGCAGGAGCTCCTGGACGGAGAGGCACAGCGGGGAAGGTAAGGGAGACCGACCCCGTTAAGCTCCGGACGCCAGCGGGGCTGGGTCTGCCCTCTTACAATGGGCAGATCCGAACCGTCGCGGCGTCCCAAAGTAAACGGAGGAAGCGGCTTGGGGAAGCCAGTTCCTCCGATAAGCGAGGACATGCTGCTGGGTGCGCGTGTCCCGCAAAGGGCCGTCCTCTGCGGAGGCAGAGGAGAATCCCGCAGCTGGAGAGGTGGAAACAGAGCGGGGAGCACGGACTGCTCGGGCTGGGAAGCCGAGAAAGGGAGCATCGGGGCGCCGATCGGGGCCGAGAGCGTTGGCCCAGCTGAGGACGAGCCGAGGGGCTGCGTCAGGGCAACGCCTCCGCCCTTGTTTTTCTTTTGGATTTGCAGGATCGGGCCCTAGGCTACAGTGTGTTGGCTTGCCGCCGAGGGGTTCCCGTCCTCCCGGAATGGTTCGCTGGTCCCAGGAGGTCTCAGCTAGCGGGGGAGTCATGTGGCAGGTGGCCGGGTGCGGCCCTCAATCAGCCGCCTATTTAAGGAGCCGCCACCCTGCAATCAAGGCTGGAGTCGGGTGAGGAGGTGGACGAGGTCAGAGGAGGCGGCAAGGAGAGGCCCTGAGTGTGTGGATAGTGAAGAGACGGCTTGGAGGAGAAGCCAGGACTTTGGGAGACTGTTGGGGTTTGTTGGTGGCGGTGCACTTAGTGACTTATGTACAATAATAGTGAAAATAAACGTGTGGTGATGGACTGCAACGTGTCTGCCTGTTTGTGTCCGGGCTGTACCTTTCTACAGATGTAAGTGTAGCTCTCCAAGACGACCATAAAGAGAAGACTGCAGGAGCATAAATTCCAATGGTTCTCTACAAGATGCAACCCACTGGTAAGCCTTTTATAGTTTGCTAAAAGGTGCATCAAAAATGTAAATATTTTCGGGGACAATATCTTGGACAGAGGCAATGAAGATTCACCTTTACCTGTATCAGAATGATGGAAAGAGAAAGGTGTGAAGAAAGAAAGGGAAAGCTCATAATCCTAAGAATACTGCCTCCTCTGTGAAACATGGTGGAGGTAGTATTATGACTTGGGCATGAATGATTGCCTCTGGAACTGGTTCCTTTGTACATGTTGGTAACAAAGAATTCTGAGGTATACAGAGACATTGTATATGCTCAGATTCAAAAGAATATATCAAAACTTGCTGGATGGTGATTCACAATGCAGGCAGTGTGGTGTAGTGGTTAAGGCTTTGGACTTCAAACCCGGAGGTTGTGGGTTTAAATCCCACTACTAACAATGTGTGACCCTGAGCAAGTCACTTCACCCACCTGTGCTACAATTGGAAAACCAAAAAAGAAATGTAACTAATTGTATCATAAATGTTGTAAATCACCTTAGATAAAGGTGTCAGTCAAATAAGTAAGTAAATGTAGTAGGACAATGACTCAAAGCATACTAAAGCACCCAAAAATCTTCACAGCCAAAATTAGGAATTTTCTAGAATGGCAGAGTCGATCAACTGACCTAAATCTGACAAGACTAAAGCCAATAAGTCACTGTGTTAAGTAAGAACTGAAGATGGTTATAGCACAGACCTGGCAGAGCATCTCCAGGGAAGAAACCCAATGCCTTGTGATGTTTATGGGTTTCAGACTTCAGGTCGTCATTGACTACAAAGGATTTACAGTATTAGATATTGCAATTTTATTTAGGATAATATTAAGTTATCCAATTACTTTTGGTTCCTTTGGTTGGGGGAACACTACATATAAGAAGTGCAGCAATTCCTATATAATTCACCTATTTTTATGTAAATATTTGTGATTTAATGATTAAACTCCATACTAAAACTTCCTATCCTTTTTTCCTCTCAACATCAGCGTGCTTGGATAGAGAGCCAAACTAAAAATACATATGGATTGCACTGTACACTGTATTGGACAAGTGATGAGCAGTGCCTGGTTGTCTCCACACATACCGCTTAGAATTAAGGCCAAAAAGTTCTATCTTGGTCTCATCAGACCAGAGAATCTTATTTCTCACCATCTCAGAGTCCTTCAGGTGTCTTTTAGCAAACTCCATGCGGGCTGTCATGTGTCTTGCACTGAGGTATGTGTGGAGACAACCAGGCACTGCTCATCACTTGTCCAATACAGTCCCAACAGTGAAGCATGGCGGTGGCAGCATCATGCTGTGGGGGTGTTTTTCAGCTGCAGGGACAGGACGACTGGTTGCAATCGAGGGAAAGATGAATGAGGCCAAGTACAGGGATATCCTGGACAAAAACCTTCTCCAGAGTGCTAAGGACCTCAGACTGGGCCGAAGGTTTACCTTCCAACAAGACAATGACCCTAAGCACACAGCTAAAATAACGAAGGAGTGGCTTCACAACAACTCTGTGACTGTTCTTGAATGGCCCAGCCAGAGCCCTGACTTAAACCCAATTGAGCATCTCTGGAGAGACCTAAAAATGGCTGCCCACCAACGTTTACCATCCAACCTGACAGAACTGGAGAGGATCTGCAAGGAGGAATGGCAGAGGATCCCCAAATCCAGGTGTGAAAAACTTGTTGCATCTTTCCCAAAAAGACTCATGGCTGTATTAGCTCAAAAGGGTGCTTCTACTAAATACTGAGCAAAGGGTCTGAATACTTAGGACCATGTGATATTTCAGTTTTTCTTTTTTAATAAATCTGCAACAATTTCAAAAATTTTTTTTTTTGTCTGTCAATATGGGATGCTGTGTGTACATTAATGAGGGAAAAAATTAATTTAAATGATTTTAGCAAATGGCTGCAATATGACAAAGAGTGAAAAATTGAAGGGGGTCTGAAT
This sequence comes from Erpetoichthys calabaricus, assembly GCF_900747795.2. Classification (NCBI taxonomy): domain Eukaryota; kingdom Metazoa; phylum Chordata; class Cladistia; order Polypteriformes; family Polypteridae; genus Erpetoichthys; species Erpetoichthys calabaricus. The sequence continues at coordinate 239,234,253 of NC_041394.2, forward strand.
ACTTTCCGTACCCACTGTATATGATCAGATACTTTTACTTACTTTGACATATTCAGTTGAGCCTTGGCATGACATTACTGTGTATTAGAAGATTCATTTCTTTTTTTCACTGTTTCCATCCATTAACACCCTAAAGTTTATAGCTTAGGAAAGATTGAAAGTGTAACACTTATGGGGTACTTGTGTGTTTTCTCTGCAGTATCTGCCCGAAGAATAAAAAAAAAGTAGTAACGGAACAGTGTGATTAAATGTTTTTTTTTTTACAGAATAGAGTGCTGCTTAATATATTCTTTATAAAAGGCACAGTAAATAGTTTATTTAGCCAAGCTAAATCAACCATCTTTGTGTAAGGCAGGCCCAAACAGTCTGGTTAAACTCTTTCAGCCACTAATATTTAATGACTAATGTGTGATATACAAGTGTTACTAGACAGGATTATATAGTTTTGTGAAAGAAGTTCATGTTTCATTTCTTGAAAAAGACCATCTTAGTTTGAGTTAATTTCTTCATATTTGGGAAACAGTACATGGGGTGACATTTACAATTGTAAAGTTGAAATAAAGTTTACACAAATGTTTAAGGTGACTGTCCTTTCATAATGAGGTAGTCATTGAACTAAGCACATGTACTTTTCTGGTGCTACTGAAATGTTTTTACATCCCCAACTTCCCATTGCATTGCCATAGGACTGTGATCAGCATTTCCAGGTGTTTGCACAAGAGAAGGGCAAAACTTGCTCAGACAATTATCATCTAGTCTATCTTGATAGATTAGTATTAGTATCTCTTGGGTACATACTTCAGCCAGTATGTGCAAAGTGTTTCTTTTTTTTCTATATATATGCAGGAAATGTGTGGTATTTTAAACAATGTTGGGGACCTTAAAAACAAACCTAAAAGAAAATCTGATTGTAAATTGTTATTGTTCTCCTTCAGTGTTAAATTCTAAGTATTAGCCTTGCAACATTACACAAAGGGATTGTACAGTATGTTTATTTTGCTCAAAGCATGATTTATTTTTGTTAAGCATGTCATTTATTCATTACATGCACAGCAGGAGAACTTATTTAAATTTGCCTGGCAGTGTAAACATTTTCTTTGTCACAAACAATACGGTCTGTCTAAAAATATTTAAAGACTATACAGTAAATTCATGGGAAGTAAACCTCCAGTTTTAATGAGACGCTGAACATCTAAGGGTGTAAAAATGATATAAAATACAGACTCTGTGACTTGTGTTCCTTTGAGTAGAGATATAATTAACAATTAAAAAATAACAAATTCTGTAAGAAAACAAACTGCAGATTATAAATGTTGCTAGTTCTTTATAAAGCTTTAGGGTGTTAATTTACTATCTGCATGCTGCCAAGTTAATCAATAAAGCCTTAGCCTTAAAAACAGATATTGATATAAGTTATTACTTATTTTTCCAACTGTGACACTTTTTCATATAATACATATTGTACAGTATATCTAGACCATTAATGTATGCATTTTAACAGAGATTAGAAAATATGTACTGTATTATAGCTATGAAAAACAGACCTCATTGAAGAGGAAGAAATGCTCATTTCTTTAAGTTGGCCCATTGCCTTTCTGTCTTTTATCATCTGTTTACAAACACATTTACTTTAAATGCTTCAGTGACAGACTTAAATATGGATAGTCTTTAAAGTATACACGCTGTAAAGGACAGCCGGGTCCCATGGGGCAATCTATAGCCCTCGGGCTTCTCATAGAAATATCTAATATTCCGGCCCTTGTGAGGTGTTCTTAAGAAGATGACACCACTGTTGGCTGGTGTAAGAGTGATAACTCCTTGGGGTGTCATCTAAAATAATGAAATAAATGAAGCCTTTACCCTACAAATAAGAACATTCTTTAGCACTGAAGTGCATATTATTTTAGCCGCTTTCTTGCCTTTGTCGTGTGTACGTCTATAAAAAAAATATGAATTTGCACAAGGCCACTTTTATCAGTGATTGATTTGGTTTGCAGTGCCCTGCCTAAAGGTGGGGTTCTGGGTGTGACTCCAAGTTTCAGCACAGTAATTATTACTAAGAACGCTGTTTACGAAAGATGAAAGTTAGAAGGAAATCGGTTTTCCAGTAGCAGATTGACCAAGACAGATTATTCTTGTACTTCAACCCATGTGTTTGGTGAGATAAGAAATAAGACGCTTGCACAGACAGTGACACCTCGAGAGTGCTGTCAGAGAATCAGAGTTTTTCAGATGCTTCATTACCAAGTTAGAGGATGAAAATAGTTAATGGCTTTCCAGGTGAGCTCATTTTAATTTTGGTACAGAGCTGTTTTCTTTTCTCAATTTTTCAAGCTTTAACAAGAACCTCAACTGCAACAAGCCAAACCTGTTGACCTTTCTAACTTTAAAGATCAGTGTTCAGAGAGATGTGAGGACTTTGATACATGTACAAGCTCAGGCTGATCTCCTTCATCATGAATTTAAACATGGCTTTCGGGATTTTAGGTGCCATGAGACAGACTTGCAATTTCTTCAAGCCCTTTTTCTGCTAATGTGGACAATGTTCCAGAGTCCTCTGGTTTAAACCAACTGAACTCCAGTAGAATTGTAAACTCAGAGATAAGTTTACCAGTTTCTTTGCTTGATCTGTAAAGATTGTACATTACTCAGGATTTGATTCCAATGCTTTACAAGCCTGCTGTGTCCACTACTTCATTATTTGGTAACACATACGGTTGCAAACAGGCCTTTTCTCAAATAAAATTATTAAAAATAAAAGTTGAAGTGAACTAGCAGATACAAATCTTTCCAATGAATTAATTGTTGGGACGACCAGATTCATGACTAGAATATTGTCATAGTAAAATTACTGTGCCTTACAATTGCTCTCTGTAAAACACCCAACACACAGGCTCAGACACAAGTGATCTAGTGAATAAAGGGTTTAATTGTGTGAAGCTTTCATTTCTTCCCTTCTCCTCCTCCCTTGCATGCTTTGTACACCTCCTCACAACTCTGGCTCCCGGAGTTGAGGCAGGCAGCTCCTTTTATGTAATCCCCAGAAGCAATTCCAGGTAATGTTGCAGCACGACCAAGTAGGGCTCAGCAATCCTTTAAGCAACCCTTGGTGGCACCCAGGGAAGAGGGCTGAGTCAACAAACTTCAATTCCCAAGATGCCCTGTGGGAATCTGTGGCAATGCTGTAGTCCAAGGGTGCTACAATCTAGCGCCTCGGTAGGGAACAAAGCCCAGCGCAAGCTGTCTTCCCCGTCCTTCCAGACTATGGGCAGCCCGGCAGGGTAAGATTCTTGGCCGGTGTCCTTCACACCATCTTATTGGTGTTTCAGCATTACTATTGCTTTTAATAAAAATGTTTTATAATTAAACCATTTCTTGGAACATGTACCTTAAAGTTGATGTTTGTCATTGACCCCTGTGCTTGATTACCTAGGTTCATAGTCACACTTATATTTTATATACAGTCCACTATATGAGTCATTATTGACAATTTTGTTTGCCATCAAATACATTTCCCCACTCCTGGAATAGAGTGATTAATGTAAGGTCTGTTATCATTCTAAAGAAAGGCAGAGAAAAGATATCTAACAACAGATCAATATTCACACGGGGATAACAACAACAACAACAAATCTAAAATGCAGGACTATGTTCATTTCAAAAACTGATCAATCCAAAATAAAATTACAGTGAAAGAAAGGGAATCTATGCTACTCTTAAAGACATAATGACAATGGTAACAGTTACTATGTTCTGCAAGAAAAAAGAGGTGTCAATTCCCAAATATTTAAATGAATAAACCAAAAGGAATGTATTATGGAAGAGTACAGTGATGACATAGCAAATTAAATTTTTTAGGTGGTTTATACCAATTAATTTTATATACAGACAATGTGTGAAATGTACTGAACAAACTACGTTTATGAAAAAGATCAGAAGGGGCATTGCCAAAAAAATCTGCATACAGAGAAATTTTATTACAGCAGCCACAAGCAGCAATAGTAGGGACAAAGTCCATATAACAAAGGGTGATAAAAAGGGGGTCTAGTGAGACAGTAAAAATGAAGTGGACTGATTTCAGCCTTGTCTGGCTTTTTTTTTTTTTTTTAATGTGAAAGGGTCGAGAAATAGTTGCATTTTTGAGAATTAACAGCATGTGGAGGAGTATAACTCGATCAATATAACATAACTATATAAAACCCCACTGAGAATAAAACCTTATAGTGAAAACTCTAATTTATGTGTTGAAAGGCCTTCTCTGGAACAAGTGCCATATTTTCTATCATATGTAGAGGATTGTAAATATTTTCTGCTGCTTGGACAAAAGATAAAAGCAGTCTGATCCAGGAGAATTAATTTATGAGTAACAAGCTGCAGACAGTACCCAAGGAGCATTCTATGTTGCTTTACATCAGAGTTCATCAAAGAGATTGAGCAATACAGTAGTCCCCTGACTCTTTCGTTGTTTTATGTGTCTCATAGGACAAGGGCAATCATGGCTGAATGAACTGAAGGGTTCAATTTGGAGGACAAGACAGCAGAGTTCAGCATCTGCATATACAGTACTATATGGCGTTGCTAATGTTTTCCAAGAAGCAGAAAGAAGTTCAGTAGGCAAACAGTTAGGTCCTGTTGATTTACCAGAGCGCAAGGACACCAGAGTCCCAGAGAAGGGTTGGACCTAACTTACAAAAGTAAAGATCTGGATATGATAAACTGCTATTGCAGTTTCTGCTTGTGTTTCAGACCCACTCCAAGGTACAGGCCAAAGTAATTACAAATATCCCCAAACATGATATACTGACACCTCAGTTAGATTTAGGAATTTATTTCAATAAATTTCTTTTCCCATGCCTAAGTTGTTGCAATTTATACCTATCTCTTGTGTGACACTGGAAATTAAAACACAAAGTCAATGTGCCATTTACAAGAAGGGTCTGACATTATGGATACACAAATGACAAAATTGTCATTTAATCGCTTTAATCTATAGCAAACTGGTAAAAGCCCTTTGAATTTACTCTGCATTATGTACACTAAATAAAAATTTTATAAAACTTAAAAAGCATAAACTTATAGGCATTTATTAAATGATTACAAGCAGTCAGGTTTTATTTCTGAATATGCTGTGGCAAATGATTAAGTCAAACTACAGCAGAGTCTGATCTTTATCCAGAAAGATGCATAATTAATACTTAGGTAAAATCTAAATAATGGATCGAGTAATTATTGCATACAGTATTTACTGTGCATTTTTTTTAATCAATGACCAAATGACACAGAGTTGAAAATATAGCCTATTACAAAAGGTGGTGCACCACTGCATAATTTAGAAAAATGATAGCCTTTCAGGCAGAGACGTTTGGCATTACAAATAGCTGTGGTCCTTGAGATGATGGTGAAAATTTAGTGTAATAATAAGTGTATCTCCTATTTTGTTCCATAATTTTAATTTTAAATAAACCATTCAGATCAAGGAAGATTTTGGTTCACTACCACATCCCCAAGGTATTTAAGAGAAATATATAGCATTTCATCACCTAGATGCTCATGATCCCTTATTATTAAACTCATCCCTCCCGTTTTACTTTACTTTGCTCTTTGCAGTTCCTCATTACTAAATAGATAGCAGCTCACTCAGTGATTTTGCCCAGCTGATCCTCCATCAGCATTTCAGAATTCAAACACAATTGCAATTACATTGTCTTTTAATGTATAGCATCAGTGAGGTTATAATGTATAAATGAAGGGCAAGCCCCAAAAATATTGTGGTGTAGGCAAAGATTTCACTCTATAGAATAAAAACCGACTTCAAAACCCTGAAACTGAAATGAGAAAGTGTTAGTAGACTCTTCAAACTATTCATTTAGAAACCTGATTTTTCAATGAATTTTAATAACCTATCATCTATATTAAATTAACTAGTAAATTACATGACTGAATGGTTAAATAAGCAAGTGTTAATATCAAAGATGGTGGAAGGAAAAAAGAGAACAAAAAACTTAACTTTAATTAAGAGGCCATGTGCAGTTCATAAACTATATTAGTCATGTAATTTTCTTATTTTTCTGCCTTCTTTAAAGTCCAATTTGTGAAGCCTCTTGCTGTTATATTTGCCACTTATTTACAGTAACTATTAATCAGCTGTTTGGGGATCACTGCACAATTTTATGAGTATTCAAAATAAAAAGAACTTTTCATTTTCAGTATGTTACAGGCATTATAAAGCTACCATATCTTATCATGTCACCATTCAAACTCAAATATATCAAGAACAGTCTCCTTCATGCTGCCCTGTGGAAAAAATAACCAACTTATTTTATTTATGCATTTTTGTGTGAAAACTGCAATTACTATGAAAGCAATCTCTCTGTTGGGGATAAAGATTAAAAATATCTCTGCTTCACTTTCAACATGAAGGGTAAAAGCATTTTGTTACTCTGTTTACATTGTCCCATCTATAGAAGATGCCACCTGATGCTGTTGCTCATTTGATAACATTTCAATTCAATTATAATGTAGCTTTGATTTTAATTGTGTCATATTCAAAAATGAAGTCTTAGGGTGCAAAATTGTTTAAAGTGTTCCAAGTGTGAAAACCTTTTTAACCGTAGCATGAAGACTTATATTACTTATGCTTAATAATAAAAACTGTACCCAATACATACAATGTAGTTATGCATACAGATTAACAAAGCAAACAATTCCAGAAATAAGAAAAAAAAAAATCCAAAATCTGAAAAGATGGAACATAACATGTGACCAAATGTCACTGGTCTTCAACTAAGATAAACTAAGATAAATGAGTTATGTGATACTCAATACAGTTCTCTTTACCTCCTCATGGGTCAGAGGTGTATCTCTTTGAATTTCTACAATATAGTATAAAGTGGTAATGCTTTTTTCTGAGTGTGAATAGATGAATCCACATTACTAACCGAGAATGATAAACCGGATGGACGCAGGGACATCCGGCAATGGGCCGTGGACGCAAAAGACGTACTGCGCAGGCGCCCCACAAATCCCCCCCCCCCCCTCCCGCAAGCAACAGGAACCGGATGGAATGCAACGTAAAATAAGAAATGAGGCACCGCGCACAGAAAAAAGGAGTCAGACCACAGAAAAAAGGAGTCAGACGCTGGCGCTGTGCACGAAACCCATTGCACATGAAACAGGACACACACAAAGAGGACGATTCAACAAGCCCCTACCACACAAAAAAAAAGAAGCCGCGAGCACCACACAAAGCCCATTGGACACAAAACGGGACAGACTATGGACATAGCACACCAAACGTACACAAAAACGACGATTCAGACCAACGACCACACTAACATAAATAACAAATGACACACAAAGCCCCATTTCTAAATGAACCGCCCGTATTAAACATACGTCATCTCAACACGTTCACACCTATGCAGCATAGGTGGATCTCATTACAATGTGGCACTATTAACCGTTCAACCGCAGAAAAGGCTCCATATTAACAGTGAGTGTGATCCTCCTTTTTACTTATCCATATTTCTCACGCTGAAGAACAAACAAGTCATGAATTCACGATCACGGGTACAAAACGATACGGCTAGGATAACGGGATTAAACACAATTCACACTATGCAGCATAGGTGGATCTCATTACAATGAGGCACTATTAACCGTTCAACCGCACAAAAGGCTCCATATTAACAGTGAGTGCGATCCTCCTTAGTACTTATCCATATATCTAACGCTGAAGAACAAACAAGTTATGAATTCACGATCACGGGTACAAAATGAACGTAGACGCATGCAGCGCGCGTCTCACAGTGCTGCATCGATACAGGCACGGGTTCAAAACGAAACACCTCCCGTCTCAGACATACAGAAACGACAGCGAAGGGACAAAATAAATAAACGCAGACGTCTACACCGCGCATCTGGAATGCCGGAAAACAAGCAGGCAGGCTCCAAAAAGAGAAAGCTCAACTGACCTACATACAAAAACGGGCAAGGCTCAATACAAACAATGCACGCCGTAAACTACAACGGGCTTCTCACACAGCACAGGCAAATCGATTACAGCTCCAAAACAACACGTCCCAAATACTGGACATACAACGACGCGCCTCTCAAACGGCACAAGCAAAACATACAGGTCATGGACATCAACGACAGACACCTGCTAAACGCTTGCGCCAGTTAGCTGACAACGCGTTCAATAATGACTCCACTATTCAGGAAAATTCATTCGGATTAATGAATGTCATTTGCAATCATTGTCATTCACTTAACTTCCCTGAAGAAAACAACTGGCAATACAAAGTAATACATTTACACGTTGTTGTCCAAAGGGTCAAATTAGACTGCCTCCTTTACATTCATATCCTGAATATCTACAGAAGCTTCTAACTAACAATGTACCTGAAAGTAAAAACTTTATGAACTGCATTAGATCCTACAAATCGGTATCCACTATGAACATGAACAGTAGCACTGCACGTGACATCCGTCTTGCAAAACTGTTAATTATTGATGAATGTACAATGGCATTCAGTCACTTACTCAACACCATTCATAAACTTCTACAAATGTTGATGAATAATAATATTCCCTTTCGATGAAAGGTACTTTTATTAGGAGGAGATTTTAGACAGTGCTTAGCTATTGTTCCACATGCCATGCACTCAGCTATTGTTCAGTGCACCTTAAAATACGCAGACAATTGGCATTGCTTTCAAAAGATACAGTTAGTACAAAACATGCAATGTCCAGATCCAGATCATAACAATTGGTTATTACAACTGGGGGATGGTACACTCACCAATACAGATAGACTTCACCCAGATATTATTACAATTCCTCAAGCCTTTATCTGCGACGACTTAGTTACAGAGATATTTGGAACAGCAATCTCATTAGACCAAATGCCCCTTTTAACACAACACACTATATTATGTCCAAAAAATATTAATGTGGAAAACATAAATACCCAAGTCATTGCATTAATTCCTGGAGAGACACAACTCTTTCTAAGCTCTGACAAAGTTGACTGTGATCACGACAATGACCATCTTCATTGGCCTTACAAGTTCTGACCTGGAATTACCTTTTACACTTAAACGGCGTTTACAAAGAAATTTTCCAATAAACCTTTACACTGTGCCACACACTTTATTGTTTGCTTTCTATATGCATCATCTACACCTTCCCACTATTCTATATCTCATTCATACATCACGCTCTTTGTCATTTCCCAACACCAGGGGTTGGCGAGCGAAGCGAGCAGGGGGCGGAGCCCCCTAGTTCCATACTATAGTAAATTCATCATCATCATTTACATTCCATAGCTTTAACACAAATATGTTTACAGTAAAATATGATTTCAAATTGCTTCAGCCAGTATAAAATTCTTTAGAAAATTAATATTGTTATAAACCATGCTTGATCTTCTATTAGGTTTATGAAGAGCACATCCATGTTCAAGTCAGCATTTTCCACCTTTCTTCAATGCATTATCTTTTCTCTCTTAGCAGTAGCAGGGCCTTACGCTGTTGCAAATGCCAAAACTTTTGGGGGGCATTAGGGTCTAGATTAAGAGTACTTTTAAAGAATATCTAAAACAGAGAATGGTCCCGAATTCACTTAAGCTACCACAGTAAAACAATTTAAAGACAGATTGTGTCTACTGTTTTTATAGTGTGTAAAACAAAAGTCAAAACTGCACAAAACTGTGATGGCTACTGCTTTTTAAAAAAGAAAATAATCCTATAGCTAATTTAAAAAGTCATGTTTTTAAAATACGATGTCACTCAGTATGATACTACCAACACAAATTGTGGAATATTTACAATTCAAATCATAGGGCTAAATCATTAAGAAAGAACAGTGGAAAATTAAGCAGTGCATTCTTTAATGCAATCAGTAAAAAATTGTTAATTTTAGTCTTACCTTAGCAATCTCCTCAACAAAACACACATGAGAAACAGGATCTCTCTTTTTATTAAGCACTTTCTGCAGATGCTGCACCTGTTCAAAGTAAGTTAAGGTTTTTAAATCCTCTCTTTTAAGAAATCAATAATACTTTTTAATTGCCTGCATTTATTAGTTCAGGATAAAACATTCTCTGAAACGTACCTGACCACAGGATGCACATATCTGGTCCATTAGTTTCTCTAGATTGGTCCACAGTGCAGCCCTGAATGCAGCAGTGTTTCCTGGAGTTGGCATAACCGCTCTTCCGGGACCCCCTGAAAACGACCAAATACAAAAGGAATTAGACAATAAGTATCACAGTATTCAGAAATGAAGAAGTGGGGCTTCATTTATGAAACATTGGTATGAACACATTCCATCTTAATCAAACTTTTTTTATGTAGGTATTTATGAGTAAAAAATGCAATTACTATGAAAGCAGTCTCTATGTTGGGGATAAAGGGAGTAAAAATAGCTCTACTTCATTCCCTGTTTCATCAACATGAAAAGTAAAAGCTTAAATGTAATGCTTTTGAACAGATATGAATAGACCTTGTGACACTGCATGCTATTTATGATACTACATAAAGTAAAGAATGACTGTGCATGTTAGGCTAATGAGCCATTCTAAATTGACCACAGATGGGTTGAGTATGGTTGTGCACATGAATAGCCCCTGTGACGGGTTTGATGCAAGATTCACGGACAGCTCTTGCCTTTCATTCAATGCTATTGCTAATTATATAATCCGACCGTCTGTCATTCTAAATTCAATTAAGCAGGTTTGAGAATGATATGTTACATTATGAATGATTAAAAAGTATAATGTGGAAAATGTAGTAGAGAGAGTAAGTACTTCTGTAACTTAGCAATTACAAGGGAATTGTCTTGTAATACAAAAATGAATCGGTCTTAGCAGGCACTACCATCTATCCTTTTGTCTGTACTTTGTTGGCAAAAAACTACCAAAAACTGAGATATCATTTTATTTGAAATATTAAGTAAACTGCACATCATCTGCTGTTTTATTTAAACTTTCCTTTAACATAATTAACTTATTTTCATGATATGTGTTAATAAAAATAAAGGGAAGAGAGAACCATTTAAGACATAAAATGGAAAAAAAAATTAAATACAGGCATATCTACCCATTGCATAATGGTATAATGTATACATATGTTTAAGTGTGTGTGTGCATGTACAGTACAGTGTATATGTAAATATGTATAGAATGTGTATATACAATATGTATATGTATGTACTGTATATATGTATATGTACTAGCTGCGTAAGCCCATGCTGTAAAAATCACGTGCTTGCATCGCTTGTGCATTAACGGCTAAGCGACTTTGTCTTTCTTCGGAGGTTTCATTTTGCCGACGTGCTCGTCTCGCTTGTGTATTAGAGGCTAAGCGTGTTTCTTTAGAGGTGGAGCCCTTACCCCGACTCCACCTTTCACTTCCAGACCGGACCGACAGACACAGACACTTCCACGCATAGACGTTTATATATGTGTATGTATGTGAACATTTGGTGTGTGAATATACTTAAGTGTATGGAAGAATTGATAGATAGAAATAGATAGATACTTTATTAATCCCAAGGGGAAATTCAAGGGCATCTAATCTTAGATGTGGGAACCTTGTGACTGTGCGGGTCCTGCTCCATGCTCTCGTTCCAGATGTGGGAGCCTCTTGAACCTAACACAAATGAGGACACCACATGCAGCAAGGGGAAGGTGCAAAAGTGTACAGTGCTTTGATTAAAAAATATCAAAACAGTGTTCAAATAAATAGTGCAGTGCCCAAAGTTCCATAAATAAATAATCCATAAAAAAGGTGAATTGGTAGAGGTTAAAAATTAAAAAACAAATCCATTAAAAATGTGGTTAAAATACAGGCAGGAAAAGTTCTTTTTAAAAAGCCCGGTGCTGTCTACTTTATTCTGGTGGCTCCTCTGCTTATTCCTCACAGGCCTTGCAGCAGAGGAGTCACCCTATCAGCAGGTGCAGCTGACCTTCAACAGGTCCGGTTGCCTTCCGTACCGTGGCCATGTACAGGCTCCCATCGAACTGTTCAACTGGAGCAACCACTTCCAACTGCCCTCCCACTGAGTGTCGGCCACACACTTCTCCTCAATGGCTCTTCTCCCAGCTGCCTGCTTTCTCTCTCACGAGCCTGCTCCCATCCATTTGCTCACTCCTGCACTGGCTCTTTCGCTTCCTGCCTTCTTCCTTTAACCTCCATTCTCTTTTCCCTAGCACTCGCTCTTCTCCCTTTTAAAATAGGGAGGTGGCACAGGTGTGATGATTAGCAGCTTCTGGCATCAATTATGGCTACGGGCGATCCTCACCTGTACACTTAGGTGCGGGACCACCCACATTGCGCCCAGGAACTGCTCCTGCCACATTACCACTACCCCTTCCTTAAAGCCACGAGTGCGGCAATCATTTATTTAAATGATCCCAGCAGGGAAACCTCACTTTACCACAAACCTGAGTGGAAGACGTTTCCGTATTGCTTATAATTTCCACCCCAGAATTACATTGGGATTACAAGAGACTCCAGTTTTAGAGAAGTGAGCAAAAAAGCTAATACAGGTACAGTGTAAGGTCAATCTACTGGTTAGTTGGATTTCAGGATTATTCTAGCCTTAGTTGTCAACCCTTCAGAGATGAAAAACAGAACTGTAGGGAAGGGTTGTAGGAACTTAATGATCACTAAAACAGCTAAAGAGTTATGGGATAGAAAAAACAGCAGAAATGACAGCCAAGAATGAGTATAACTATATCAGAAAAAGGCTCTTGGATACCCAATACTTTTTTGACTAGACTTGAAAAACAGGAGTTACACGTTGTACTGTACAATACATGCAGAACAACGCTGTGAAAGAAATACAATTCAAAAAATAAATATTTAAAATATCTCTTACCAAAGAATATATACCTCTTAAAAAAGCAAATTAAAATAATAATACAGCTGAGCTTCTACCTCTTGTGCTTCCTTGAATGGGTTGAGTTAAAAGTTTGATATCCAGAGCGTTAGTCACATTTTCCTCCAAAACAGAGCAATACCCATCAACCACATTGCTCACAGTGGCCTTTAGTGTTCCAAGATTGTAGAAAACTTGTAGTGCTGTCCCAACTTGTGTAGGATTCTGCAGAGCAAAATGGAAATTTATATATGTTATTCACACAAATGTATTGTACATACATATATTTCGAACTTTATCACTGTCTATGCATAGTTTTAACCCCCCACACTCACCCGTCTGCACAGGGTTTTCTCTGTAAATTCTAGTTTTCCTTTCACATCCTAAAGATGTGCATTGAAGCACTGACAGAACAAATGAGCATGATCCAAAATATGTATCCAAATGTTATTCAAATTTTAACTGGATTAGAAATACTTACAAATAATCTTTATTATTGGACATTATAGAACAATCAATTAACTATGTCTTTGTTCTGAAGGAGAAAATGTATCTTTTTTTATTGATAAATGCATTGCCTCAATATTTTCAAAAATTAATTTTATGTGATTGTTAGAAACATTAAAAAAAGAAGCTCTTAGTATGGTATGTAAATCAAAAATAGAACATGTTCTTTTTAAATGGCATATCTAGTCAAAGCAAAATTCTCATTAGTCTGTTAATTTACCATTGTCCACACAGACTAAAAATGAACTAGATTTTGCCTCGCAGAAATACGGACAAATATAATACGAAAGAATGCATGTACAGGTTATGCTGGCCCATATTTATGCAGTACTGAATATTCACAAGATTAACTTCCATTCATCTACTGCCACCCTAAATGTCCCACTTCCTACAATTTCTTTAAGAGTACAAAATGTTAAATGTTGCATGAAAAATAAAATTGTATGAAAACCAAGGTGTAAAATATAATACAAATTTTAATTCAGAGTCAGTTCTATCCAGTGAAATTTATATAGCATCCACGCAAAATAAAGAATCATCAAGTATATTTTGCACTGCATTTATTCTGGTGTTATTACCATTTAATCATTGAAATTCATATTTTTCTCCTTATTGTCCACAGTGGTTGTAACCAATCATGTAACTTTTGCTGACAGACCAGGAAGTAATATTCAAAATTCTGTGGATGATGTGCTGTTTTGGTTAAAATGCAGCTAACAACTATACAAGTTAAACTTTGCCTTCAGGTTTAGTCCCCGTGAACAGTACAGTAACAACAAATACTGTGTGTCAAAGTTTTGTATTATAAAATCAGTTAGATTATTTTTTAATAAACGTTTTCTTAATCCATCTGACACTGTCCTCATGGCCGCCTGTGTAACAGGGCAGAGCTATATCTGCAGGCTGCTATGAGGTGTACTTGTGCTTTCAAGTGCTGTGGTTCATTCGCCTTTTCACATTTGTTACTAACATATCTTCTCACATTATTCTGGGAATCATGGCTCCAAAACTATCTGGAAAAGACCAATGAAAAATGAAAAGGCCATACCTTTGAATATGAAACTAAAACTGATACAGTCCAGGTAAAGTACTTCATTAAACAATATGTCAGGATGGGTAATGCCTTATAAGTGCTTGCTTTGATGATTAATGGTACTACTAAACTAATTCAGTTAATTTTCATGTAGTTTGGTGTTACTTAAACAGTAATTCTGGGGGCCAGTGAACAGTTAAAAACAGCCTTTTAAAAGCAATTGTATGAATGACATCACACATTGTGATGTTTGCAATAATTTGAGTAGCAAGGGGTGTAATCACCATACATAACATGACCACTGTAGATGGCACATGGGCTGAGGATGTGGACTCTGAAGACACGACTCTGTGCTGTGTTGATCCCCTTGCGGGACTGGATGCTGCGACTAATAGGTCTCTGCTGATGGGGGACATATATAGATGCCACATGGAAAGGACAGGCATCCCGGCCAGAAGAGGGGATGGTTCCTTGCCCGGACGGGAGGCACCTAACAGGCAGATAGGCATCCCAGCCAGGGAGAAGAAGGGGATCAGACCCAGAAGGAAAGACCAGAAGGGATGGACAGACAGCCCACTGAAAAGGGACGATGTCACTAGGGGCTTTTCACTCCCCGAACACACTACATGGCAGCAGCCCCGGATATCAGTGCCCAGTAGGAAGCCAGCTGGGCAAGATGGGAGATGTAGTCCAGTGGAGCAGCCCTGCTGGGTTCACTAGCTGCTGCAAGAGGGTGCTGCAGGGAGACAAGCTCTCTGTTAAAATGGACTTTCACATGACCCAGAAGTACTTCCATTGGGCAGTGGCCCTGGCACTGGAAGTACTCCTGAGTCCTTAAAAAAAGGGTATCCGTCAATAAGGGCGCGCACATAAAGGCGACCTACAAAAGGGCGATCTCAATTGGGCGCGGCGAATAAAAGCGCACATAAATAAAAGCGATCTTCAAAAGTGTGACCTCAATTGAGCGCCAAATAAAGGCGCACATAAATAAAAGCGATCATCAAAAGGACGACCTCAATTGAGCGCCGAATAAATGCGCGCATAAATAAAGGAGTGCTTAAAAAGGGTGACGTCAATTGAGCGCAGCGAATAAAGGCAAACGCAACAAAATTATTACAGAAAATTTATTAGATAAAGGCAATGATTGAACGTATAAAAAGGTGAAAGCAAGAATATTAAAACATCCAATTAATTAATGCATGAACTTCTAACTAACTATTTCTAAAGCTCTCTATATTTCGTTGTTTTCAAAATTACAGAAAATTAGATTAAGGCAATGACTGAATGTATAAAAAGGTGAAAGCAAGTTACACTTGAAGCTGTAGATTATGTGCAATGCCACATAGATATTCGAGATGCTGATGACAGACCTTGGGTTGCTGTAGCCACGAGTTCCTGCGGTCCGTCAGTAGAAGAAGTTGCTCGTTGTTTCATGTCCACTATTGCTTTCCTTGTTTCGATCTTCGCCACATCTGGAACAAGGTTGTGCGTAGATGGTCTCTTGACGAATAATCCATTTTTGGTATGACAGCGAGAGGAACATTTTCCAATCCTATATTCAGTGCATTTCCAGATGTGTTTCCCGTTGATAGTTTTCTCCTTTCTGAATGTATAGCCTTCGACTACGAGTAGATCTGCACCTTTGTTGCTCTTCACATACTCCAGAGCCATTTCAACTAAATTATCTACGAACGCCTTTATTTGCCGTGCTCAATTGAGGTCACCTTTTTGAAGCGCACCTTTATTTACGCGCGCATTTATTTGGCGCTCAATTGAGGTCGTCCTTTTGAAGCTCGCTTTTATTTATGTGCGCTTTTATTCAGCGCTCAATTGAGGTCGCCCTTTTGAAGATCGCTTTTTATTTATGTGCGCTTTTATTCTCCGCGCCCAATTGAGGTCGCCCTTTTGAAGGTCGCCTTTTTGTGCGCGCCCTTATTGAATAGAACCTAAAAAAAGGGACCACACCCCCTTACCCAGTAAAGTCGGAGCTGGGAGGACATGGAGAAACATTTAACTTAACTGGAGGAGGGCAGTGTGGTGGTGAGAGGAATTGGGAAGAATTGATTTGTGGAGAGAGAAACCCATGCTTTTGCTAACTTGTGGAGGTATTATGTTTTTTGGTGTAAT
The DNA here is from genome assembly GCF_900747795.2 of Erpetoichthys calabaricus. Taxonomy (NCBI): domain Eukaryota; kingdom Metazoa; phylum Chordata; class Cladistia; order Polypteriformes; family Polypteridae; genus Erpetoichthys; species Erpetoichthys calabaricus. The sequence goes on from NC_041394.2 coordinate 239,250,805, forward strand.
AAACACACCTTTATTTGAACCCAGGACCCTGTGTGTGTTCGTGTTGGGGGTTTGGGGCTTGCTGACAGCCTACTTTGTATCACACCACAAAAAACAAATATGAAACTGAGGCATCTGCAATGAAAACCCAATCTAAAATAGCAGCGATATGATGTCACCTTCATACCAAAAGAAATAAACACCAAAAAAACAAAACTGCTGTATTCCCAAATAGTTATAGATGATGGAGAAGAATAAAATATTAAAAAAAAATATCATGTCAAAATGTGAACTACACCTGCATCATCTATATTTTGTGTTTAAATATACTGAAATGCAAGTATGATAAACACAAGAAGGCAAGTTACATGTGTTTCTTATTTAAAGTAACATAAAGATACAGGTGAACAGCAAAGGCAATCTTGTAAATTCAGAAAAAAAAACAGTAACAATTGTTTACATTTGAATGCTCAGGTTAAAGTCAGTGAGCAGTAAAACATCAAAATGGATTTTTAAGAATTAGTTTTCAAACAGTCAAAAAGACATTGGACAAATCTGTGCAAGCGTAACACAAAAGAATGCTGGGGATGACCCAAAAAGATGTCTGCATACGAGAAAAAGAATTTTAAGGCTTAGAAGGAAATCAAGTGAAGTGCTTGCTCAGCATCTGGTGTCAAAGCACACGCTTCATCTGTGTGACGAAGTCTTAAAAGAAATGCCATTGTTCCGCATGTTTCAGTTAGGAAACAATTCTTGCAGAAACGTGATATTCAGATAAGATTACAATAAATGAAGGATCATTTGGGATAAAGGAAAAAAACTGTCACAAAATGTTTTATGGAGTAATAATCTTAAGTCCAAATTTGATTTTTTTTTTTTGTAAAGATGCCAGTATGTAAGCAGAAACAGTTGGTGAGAACCTATACCAGTTCATGTCAATAGCAGTTCTGTCATGATTTGGGGGGTAAATTTCAGGGAAAAGTATAAACAATTCATTAAAATGGATGAAAGCGACAACTGTTGCAATATACAAACCGATTTTGATTCATCATGCTGCACCTTGAGGAAAAAAAATTCGCCCCCCCTGGTAGCCCCCCTAAGTTCTTCATTTGGACAGAGAAAGAAATGGTGATCACAGAAGGTGCTTTTTGCATTATATGCAAATGCACCTGAAAAGCAAAGTCAAAAGAAGAATTATAGCAAATTTCGCAATAAGCTTAGAAGAATTTACCAAGGAATATTTGAAATAGTTATACAGCAGCTTACACAAAGAAAAAGGATTCAATTGAGTATTAAGAGGGAGGTCTAACAAAAACAAGATTTGCCTTAAAAAAGAAATTCTTCTCACATTTTATTTTATCAATGTTAATGTTTTACTCGCTTCGCTCGCCCACCCCCGCCCGGGGCACACTACGCGCCAGCCACTTTGCATATCTGCCGCTCACGTTATGAAGAGGGGGGCTAAACACACGCTAAGGAGATGCGGTCGGATCAGCTGCTGGCTTGCTGCTGCCATGCTGCGTGATCTGCATGTCGCGCAGCACTTCGAACATTCAAAACCCTGTACAGCAGCTGCTCCTTTTGTCTCACTGCCTTGTCTCATGGGACGTTAAAGTGTCTCCGAGAAAATCACATCTCATCTCCTTCCAAGCCTTCCAAGATTTTTTTTACAACAGAGAGATTTATTCTAATATTATATGGACCTTTCATGAGCAAATAAACACTTATTGCCCAAATAACCAACATTAAAAAGAGTTTTAATTGGGTAGCCTCAGAATTGCAATACTATACTTGCAGAAATATTTACATTTCCTGTAACATTTTGAACCCTCAAATAGGCCCTTTATACAGACCATCATAGCATGCTGTAATGCTGATCACCAAGTTAATCACTTAAAGAGAAACACTTCACATCCATATTACTAACCGAGAATACTAAACCGGAAGGACGCAGGGACATCCGGACATGGGCCGTAGCCGCAAAAAGATGTACTGCGCAGGCGCACCAAGAAATGAGGCGGCGCGAGAGGCGGACAAGACCACAGAAAAAAGGAGTGAGCACAGAAAAAAGGAGTCAAACGCAGGTGACGCACACAGCGCCGCACGAGCAAAACACCCCCCCCCCCCACACACACACAGAGCAACGGACGGGACACACACAAAGAGGAGGATTTAATCCCATTGCACACGAAACGGGACGCACACAAAGAGGAGGATTCAACAAGCCACAAGCACACAAAAAAAAAAGAAGCCGCGAGCACCACACAAAAGCCCATTGGACACGAAACGGGACAGACTACAGACATAGCAAACGAAACGTACACAAAAACGACGACGATTCAGACCCACGGACCACAGTAACATAAATAACAAATGACACACAAAGCCCCCATTTCTAAATGAACCGTCCGTATTAAACATACGTCATCTCAACACGTTCACAATATGCAGCATAGGTAGATCTCATTACAATGAGGCACTATTAACCGTTCATCCGCAGAAAAAGCTCCATATTAACAGTGAGTGCGATCCTCCTTATTACTTATCCATATTCTCACGCTCAAGAACAAACAAGTCATGAATTCACGATCACAGGTACAAAAACGATACCGCTCGGATAAACGGGAACAAACACAATTCACACTATGCAGCATAGGTGGATCTCATTAAAATAAGAGGCACTATTAACCGTTCAAATCCCGCAGAAAAGGCTCCATATTAACAGTGAGTGCAATACTCCTTATTACTTATCCATAATTCAAGAAGAAAAAATGTCTCGGCTCCAAAAACGCAAAGCTCAACTAAAGCTTCTAACTAACGATGTACCTAAAAGTAAAAACTTTATGAACTGCATTAGATCCTACAATAGTTCATTTGCTTTTGCATCTACCGGAGTAAATATCAGGCCAACAAAAGGCAATGGCCCATACCGCTTTCGCATATGTGCACAAATACTGCATCGCATTGGAACAGTGCACCCTGAAACAAATTCAACAACGCAAATATGCACAAATCTACATCCTGATCCACATGACGCAATCTATCAATCAAAGTGCTGCATCGCAACAGGCACGGATTCAAAACGAAACACCTCCCGTCTCAGACATACGTTAACGGCAAGAAAAGGCTACAACGGGCTTCTCACACAGCACAGGCAAATCGAATACAGCCCAAAAACAACACGTCCCAAATACTACACATGCAACGACATAGCAAACGACACTACACAAAAAGAACGATTCAGACCCACGACCACAGTAACATAAATAACAAATGACACACAAAGCCCCATTTCTAAATGAACCGTACCGTATAAATTATATGTCATGCTCACACGTTCACAATATGCAGCATAGGTAGATCTCATTACAATGAGGCACTATTAACCGTTCATCATCCGCAGAAAAAGCTCCATATTAACAGTGAGGTGCGATCCTCCTTATTACTTATCCATATTTCTCACGCTCAAGAACAAACAAGGCATGAATTCATGATCACAGGTACAAAACGATACCGCTCGGATAACGTGAACAAACACAATTCACACTATGCAGCATAGGTTGGATCGCATTACAAATAAGGCACTATTATAACCGTTCAACCGCAGAAAAGGCTCCATAGTAACAGTGAGTGCAATACTCCTTATTACTTATCCATAATTCTAGAAGAAAAAATGTCTCGGCTCCAAAAAACGAAAAGCTCAACTAAAGCTTCTAACTAACGATGTACCTAAAGTAAAAACTTTATGAACTGCATTAGATCCTACAATAGTTCATTTGCTTTTGCATCTACCGGAGTAAATATCAGCCAACAAAAGGCAATGGCCCATACTGCTTTCGCATATGTGCACAAATACTGCATCGCATTGGAACAGTGCACCCTGAAACAAATCAACAACGCAATATGCACAAATCTACATCCTAGATCCACATGACGCAATCTATCAATCAAAGTGCTGCATCGCAACAGGCACGGATTCAAAACGAAACACCTCCCGTCTCAGACATACGTTAACGGCAAGGAAGGCTACACGGGCTTCTCACACAGCACAGGCTAATCGAATACAGCTCCAAAAAAAACACGTCCAAAAAACTACACATGCAACAACGCGCCTCTCAAACGGCCCAAGCAAAACATACACCAGGAAAATTCATTCGGATTAATGAATGTCATTTGCAATCACTGTCATTCAGTTCACTTCCCTGAAGAAACAACTGGCAATACAAGTAATACATTTACACGTTGTTGTCAAAAGGGTCAAATTAGACTGCCTCCTTTACATTCATATCCTGAATATCTACAGAAGCTTATAACTAACGATGTACCTGAAAGTGAAATCTTTATCAACTGCATTAGATCCTACAAATCGGTATCCACTATGAACATTAATGGTGGCACTGCACGTGACATCCGTCTTGCAAAAATGTTAATTATTGATGAATGTACAATGGCATCCAGTCACTTACTCAACACCATTCATAAACTTCTACAAACGTTTATGAATAATAATATTCGCTTTGGAGGAAAGGTACTTTTATTAGGAGGAGATTTTAGACAGTGCTTAGCTATTCTTCCACATGCCATGCGCTCAGCTATTGTTCAGTGCACCTTAAAATACGCAGACAATTGGCATTGCTTTCAAAAGATACAGTTAGTAAAAAAGATACGATGTCCAGAATCAGATCATAACAATTGCTTATTACAACTGGGAGATGGTACACTCACCAATACAGATGGACTTCAGCCACATATTATTACAATTCCTCAAGCCTTTATCTGCGACGACTTAGTTACAAACAGATTTGGAACAGCAGTCTCATTAGACCAAATGCCCCTTTTAAAAAAAACGCACTATATTATGTCCAAAAAATATTAATGTGGAAAACATAAATACCCAAGTCATTCCATTACTTCCTGTAGAGATACAACTCTTTCTAAGCTCTGACAAACTTGACTCTGATCACAACAATAACCATCTTCATTGACATTACAAGTTCTGACCTGGAATTACCTTTTACACTTAAATGGCGTGTACAAAGAAATTTTCCAATAAACCTTTACACTGTGCCACACACTTTATTGTTTGCTTTCTATTTGCATCATCTACACCTTCACACTATTCTATATCTCATTCATACATCACGCTCTTTGTCATTCCAACACCAGGGGTTGGCGAGCGAAGCGAGCAGGGGGGCGGAGCCCCCTAGTTTACATAGAACAGTTGCAATACCACAAAGAAGAAAAATGAAAATGCTTTAAATCAATGGACTAGGTCAGGCTGTAAAAGGGCATAAATAACATTAGTAACTGTGCCTTTCTAAAAATGAATGATATAACTTCTTTTGGAAATGAATAACAGGAAGACCACTAGTGTTACAAATGCTGCAAAAGTCAGAGTCTCAGAGAATCTCTCACAAATATGAAAGATGGATCCTTATCAATGTGATTTTCATTAGTTAAATTTTTAAAATTTCTCATTTAAAGATTTACCAATGTTGTTTTCTTGTCCTAGAGTGTGTATATAAACATAGGGAACTTCAGTCTCTGTATTATATCTTGCCTGAAGAAGGGGCCTGAGTTGCCTCGAAAGCTTGCATATTGTAATCTTTTTAGTTAGCCAATAAAAGGTGTCATTTTGCTAATGGCTAACACGGGTACAACATCCTAGTACCCTAGGTTCTTGTCTATAAGCCGGACTCATGTATAAGCCGGAGACCAAAAATCATACGAATTTTTAAAATAAAATCGTATCATAGATAAGCCGGACTCATGGATAAGCCGAACGTACTATAACCTATAACTAATAGAAGGGAGGGAGGTCAGTGGTCTCACTCGCACCCATTTAATTTCTTTAAGGGGGGAGATAGTGTGAGATATTGGCGTCTCTCTCACTCCCCGCATGGCGCGGTTGGAGCGGCTGGAGCGCGTTCTTTCTGTTCTGGGCGTCGCCGAGTCAACACGCGCGGCGTAGCGGTCATTTAAATTGTGATTTTATATGTAAGCATATTTAAATATATATCGCAGATTTTTTGCTGGTTCGCGGATTTCTGCGGACAATGGTCTTTTAATTTCTGGTACATGCTTCCTCAGTTGGTTTTGCCCAGTTGATTTCATACAAGGGACGCTATTGGCAGATGGCTGAGAAGCTACCAACTTACTTTTCTCTGTCTCTCTTGCGCTATCTGTGATCCTGACGTATGGGGATTGAGCAGGGGGGCTGTTTGCACACCTAGACGATACGGACGCTCGTCTAAAAATGCTGAAAGATTATCTTCACGTTGCTATCTTTTGTAAAGCTGATTCCTGAAAAGACATGCTGCACAGTGCTTCGCATACTTAAAAGCTCGAAGGGCACGTATTGATTTTTGACTTTGTTTTTATCTGTCTCTCTCTCCCTCTTCCTGCTCCTGACGGAGAGGGTGTGAGCTGCCGCCTTCAACAGCTTTGTGCCGCGGTGCTTCGCATACTTAAAAGCCAAACAGACATATTGATTTGTTTGCTTCACTCCTTTGAAGAGGAAGATATGTTTGCATTCTTTTAATTGTGAGACGGAACTGTCATCTCTGTCTTGTCATGGAGCACAGTTTAAACTTTTGAAAAAGAGACAAATGTTTGTTTGCAGTGTTTGAATAACGTTCCTGTCTCTCTACAACCTCCTGTGTTTCTGCGCAAATCTGTGACCCAAGCATGACAATATAAAAATAACCATATAAACATATGGTTTCTACTTCGCGGATTTTCTTATTTTGCGGGTGGCTCTGGAACGCAACCCCCGCGATGGATGTATAAGCCGGACTTATGTATAAGCCGATATTCTATTTTTTAATTTTCACAACTTTTTTCCTTAGATAAGCCGCGGCTTATAGACAAGAACTTAGGGTACTACAAATTAGACCAAAGCTACCAGTATGTCTTTGAAATGTTTAGAATTTTTAACATTATTTCTTAGTAAATGTAAGGGAATGTCCATGACCATTAACATGACTGGAATATGTTCATAAATTTCACCAATGTGTATAGTTAATATTACTCATATATTCCTTAAGAAAAAACTTGCTTAGTCTGTGAATCTACATGTAAAACAAAACAACATTATAAATTTGGGAGAAGCTTGTTATCACCTTGGATAAAAAACATATTTCTTAAAACAGAATTAAACTAATGCTATATTAATTAATTAATTAATTAATTAGAACTGTAGCTATTTAGACTTCAAATTACAGAACTGTTTATTATCAATCACAGAAATTATTGTAAATTTTGTTCAGTGCATTTGCATGATTTTTTTCTCAGGAAAATACATCTAAATGATTGACTTGCCATTTTATTAAGTTATTCCTAATTTAAGTTAGCATTTTTTGCAATTGCTGCACATTAATAAACTGCAGACCATACAACTAAAAGCCCACAATACTATTTTGCCACTAGCAGCACAATAAAGACAATTTTATTTAACTTTACATTTAAAGAAATTAGATTTTCACCCAATCTAAAACAATTCAAAGACTTAAGTGCACAAATTTTTCACAAATTACACATGTTGAATCTTATTGAAAATATGTTATATGAATAGACCCTTTCTCTTTCTGCATAGTTTAGTATGAATTAGATTTAATTTTAAATGGATTAATTTACAATTTTGGCACAGCAATCTACACTTAATAACCAACAATGAAAAAATGTTTTCAGAAAAGTTTATAAATTTATTAAAAATCAAAAACTAAATGTTCTCAATCATATAAGCATTCACACCATTAATTGAGTTCTCTAGTAGCCATGTCGGAAGAAATCACAAATTTGAGTCTTCTTGGGTAATCCCCTATAAACTTTGCACATATGGATTTTGGCAGTTTATCCCATTCTTCCTGGCAGTTCCTATCAAACTTCTTTAGACTGGATGGGAAACATCTGTAAACTGCCACCTTCAGGTCCCTTCACAGATATTCTATGTAGTTTAAGCATTGGCTGGTGCACTCAAGGACAGTAAGGGATTTGTCTGAAGCCACTCCAGTGTGGTCGTGGCAGGATTCTGGTCACTGTTATACTGAAGGGTGAACCGCCACTCCCAGTCTGAGGCTGCATGCACTATGGAACTGCTTATACTCAAGGACCCCTGACTATTTGTCCTCACTCATCCTTCTCTCAATTCAAACCAGTCTCCCTGTCCCTGCTGCTGACAAGAACCCCCACTGCATGATGCTGTTCCAACCATGCTTAACCATAGGCATGGGATTAGACAGGTGATGAGCAGTGCCCGAACTTTGCTAGGCATAGTGCATTGAGTTCTACACAAATAATTCAACTTTTGTTTTATCAGACCAGAGAATCCCTTTTCTCGTCCTCTTGAGTCCTTTAAATCCTGTTTGACAAGGGTGTCTTCCACCTAGCCACTGTACCATAAACGCCTGATTGATGGAGTGCTGCTGAGATGATCACGCTTCTGACAGGTTCTCCCATCTCAGCCAAAGACTTTTGAAGCTCTGTTAAAATTGCCACTGAGGTCTTGGTTACCTCCCTAACCAAGAACTTTCTTGCCCGGTTACTCAATTTGGCCAGATGGACAAATCTAGAAAGAGTCCTGGCAGTTTCAGACTTCTTCTATATCACAATTATTAAGGGCACTGTGCACCTGGAAGCTTTACAAATGGTTTTATATCCTTACCCTGTATTATGCCTCATCACAATTTGATCGCTGAGGTCTTGCACTTCATGGCCTGGTTTTTGTCCTGACATGCACTGTGAATTGCTGGACCTTATCTGCACAGATGTGTCAGTTTCTAAACTATGACCAGTCAATTTGTCACAGGTAGACTCTAGTCAAGTTCGAGACACATCTCAAGAATAATTAAAGCAAACAGGATGACCATGACCACATTTTAGAGTGCCACAGCAAAGGGACCTAATACTTTCAGATTTTGATTTTTACTAAATTTCCAAATCTTTCTGAAAACTTGTTTTAACTTTCTCATTATGGGTTATTGAGTGTTGATTGAAGGGCAGAAATGGAAAATTCATCCACTTAAAATTAAATCTAAAACACAGTAAAATCAGCAAAAAATAAAGGGGTCTGGATACTTTCTGAATACATTGTGCAATTTATCCAAACTTGTAACGTACTCTAGATAGCTAATGTGAATTAAGAGCTTGTTGTGTGTCTTTTCAATGTAAAATATCTCCACTCAGATTTTAAAGTAAGGAAATTTGTTTAATTCATTTTCAAAACAAGTAGCTGCTTTAGCTTTAATGATAAGAATGACAGAAAACAAGATGTCACTGGATAATGTTTATGCAATAGCTAAAGTTAATTATAAAAATATTTTTCTACCAATGAAAAACAATAAAAAAGTGACTATAATAGTAGATCATCCATCCATCCATTTTCCAACCCGCTGAACCCAAACACAGGGTCACGGGGGTCTGCTGGAGCCAATCCCAGCCAACACAGGGCACAAGGCAGGAACCAATCCTGGGCAGGGTGCCAACCCACCGCAGGACACACACAAACACACCCAGCCCAATTTAGAATCGCCAATCCACCTAACCTGCATGTCTTTGGACTGTGAGAGGAAACCAGAGCGCCCGGAGGAAACCCACGCAGACACGGGGAGAACATGCAAACTCCACGCAGGGAGGACCAGGGAAGCGAACCCAGGTCCCCAAGTCTCCCCACTGCGCCACCATGCCGCCCCATAGTAGAGCATAAGAAATATTTTTATCAGATATCTCTGTTGGATAAATATAGAATTTATCAGAGCTGAATGAACTGATAAGCTAAATAACATCTATGTTAACCTTAATAAAGAATGGACACTAACAGGTTTTGTATTAATCTGTATGAACTGTCTAAATCTGCAATCAATATGAAAGTTCCAATTATGTTAACATTTTAATAAAGGGTACTATTCAGGCAATCAAAAATCGAGGTATAACAAAAAACAGAAAATCCTGCTAGGCCTATGCTCTAAATTTTAATAAAATGCACGCATGTATCAAACAACAAAGTGAATAATATTTAACGGAACAAAATTTAACAAAAACAAAGTTAACAGAACAAAAAATATCAATCAGCCCAGTGCAGTCTGAGACTTTCCTATTTACCGAGTGCTTCTAAAGCAATATTGATTTGAGGATTAAATGGTTTCAGATGGTAAGACTCTTCACATTATCTTATAATGTGTTTAACATATTAATGATGGAAGTGAAATGTTGCCTATTGTAAAACTTTTAAGCTTTTTAAACACAAAAGAGTGACTCTGCTTGGCTTATTGCATTAAATATTTTTTATACTTATCTATAGCCTCATATTCTTAAAACTCTCTCAACAATACAGGCCTATTGCTATAAATTGATACATACCTAGAATATTCAGCTGTCTTTCAACCTTCTCTAAGATAGCTTTATCATTCTAATGAAACTATATGATTCCAGTGTCTCAAACTCCACGTTGAAAGGCAGTATGTTCTTTAAATAACGTATGTGTTCAAAGATAACAACCAACAATAAATAAGGGCTGTTATCAGATCATTATTTGATTCCTTCATATTCAAGGATTTTATATTTGCAATCTCAAGAACCTGTGAATGACCACATTTGCATATGAAAGGCAAAACAATGCTATTACTAAAATGTCAGTGTCCATACGGCTGTAGACCAAGTGAATGGCCTGAGTGTAAACTAGGGAATGAGTCATTGCCCTCTTACCACTGTGTGGCCTTTCACTTACTCTGCTTTTTCTTACAACTTGTCTGTGCTCCGAATTTTCCTTTGATGTTGCATGAAAGCCTAACATTTAGATAATATTCAACATAACTTCGTACTAGGAATTCAAACCTAATTATGGGGGATATAGGCATTTTAGCATCAGTAATATATTTGATATAGTAACATGTTAAACGTATTATAGATGATAAGTTCATGGTATGAATTACAAGACAAAAGAGGAAGTGATTGCAAAGGGACTTTTCCTTTTTTCTTACACTGTTTAAGGCAGACTATCAAAAGGTCATGCGCTAAACATTGTAAAATGGTCTGTTTATGGACTTTCCGTAATAAGGGTATACTTGAATAAAAGTGAGTATCTCAAACTAATTGGATACCCTTGTGCTCACTGTTGATATGGTCTTCCAAAATGACATTGGACAATAAGGGCATTAGGGGTGATTACCTTGGCACTGCCCAGCATTATGAAGTCAGCAATTTCAAGCATCAGCAGACGAACAAAAAGAAGGAAGGATGAAGACAAGAAGTTCCACGCCATCAATTAATCTCCAGAGATATGCAAGGGAACACCACACCAAATGCAGCCACATGTTGAGGATGTCAATAAACGCTGACCATGACAGTTGCTAAAATATCCAGATTGTATGGGGTGAGTGCCACTTTAATTTTCTCAGAAATGAAAGTCCCACAGGGAAGAGAAATGCGGGGCAACTGATTGGAAGGTGTGAAATCAATGTGAAGTGTTCATGTGCATTGCTTCTGGCACTGTTTTGAAGCATATCATTCAAAAGTTCACTTTTGGTGTTAGGACCCTATAATAGGTGGTAGAAAATGATGAAAACTGCAAGACTGAAAGTGATACCGCATGTTCTATAATATCAATCTGTCGTTATAACATTGCGGCTTATCATCATATTACCATTAATGTAATGTGACTGTTAGTGTTCTGCAGAGAGGTTTGTCACAGTGAAATGACCTGCTGTCACAAACATTATGCACAAAAAGGGCAATTTAATATAAATGGTTTTGAAAGGTTCCTTGTTGCATGTAGGTTTCAATAAATACTGTTTTGTTAAAACTTGGTTGTGATTTCCCCTGTTTTGCACACAAGTTTAAATTTGTTCTAGTAGAAGCTACTAATGAATATAAACAAGAATGATTTAATGCAAACATATGTTGCAGCCTGCGGGGTCTATTAGAATCATCACATTGGTGTGACTGTATGAATATCAAAGGGTTAAATCAGAATTTATGCAGTACTTTGGAGGAGATTTCATAATATTGAGATATATATTGTAAATTGCAAATGTCTAAAAATATCACAAAATTCCTTTAGGCCATATTGCCTAGCCATGCCAGGATAAACATAGCAATTTTAAGTAATTTTGTAACTTTAATTCTTTCATTCATGTGTAGAATGGAAAGAATAGACACACTTATTGTGTCTAGGAATGCTGATCTCTCTTTGTATGCTCACTACTGTTTTTTTTTTTAAAATTGTACTTTCTCAGTTCCTTCTATACTACTGAATAAAATGAAAGTAAACCCGAAAGTCAATTACCTTCATTCACAAAACTGATGTTTTAACACCTTGAACTGACCCACGGCCCTGAGGCATTACAGAATGCTGGTAGGGGTTAAGCTGAAAGAGCACACAGAATCTCATATATGATAATAATGCTCTTCTTATTAGTGATCAGCTGGCTATAAATTTTTTCCTAACTACTGTTTCAATTCATTAAGGATGTTTTAAACATATCACGGGAATGTGCTCTCATTAAGACTTGCAATTTCAAAGTCACCTTTGCCCCCCCCACCCAAACCCCTTCATTCTATTTCAGCTTGATTTTCAATCCAGCCTTGAAAGACAATGTGGTGTGCTTATACTGAAGGCTGCCCTCCATTCCTTTATTTAATCTTTTAACCTCTAGTTCACTTCATTCATATTCATAAGGATGAAAGGTCAATACTGCCACATGCACAGAGCATAGTGAAATTCTTATTTGAATGTGTTAATCAACATGAAATACCTTGCCTTTCCCCAGTGCCACAATCACTGAGTATAACAACCCTCTATTTTGATCATTAAATATTTTTTGAGTAAACTGCCTTGAAAGAGTCTTTTAGATACTATAATATGACAGCATTCCCACAGTAATAGGTTACTGATCTGAAACACAATAAGTCAAATATTTTGCATTGCCCCCAAAAAACATCTTAATTATCAGAGTGCTATGGAAGGTTTTTTTGAGACAAAATTAAATGCAATCTAGCACGTTAACTATATTGCAATAGAATGCATAAGCACATGCTGCATTTAATTTTGACAGTTTTATTGTGTCATAAATAAAAACATATCATGCAAATGATTGATTACTTTTCATTATGACACACAATTTTCATGTCCGTTTAAAATGCAATTCAAAAGTATATTGCATTTTAGTTCAGGTCCTTAGATCGTGTGTCTTAGCTAAAATCAAAGTAAACGTTTCACTTAGTGGCTGCTCTGAGTGTACTGCATTTTCTTTCAAGATCATGCATCAATCTTGCCAAAACTGAATGTATTCAAATGACCAACCTGCATCAAAAGGTGAAGCACCCCACACACCTTTTGATCAGAGAATAAAGAATGAAACTGACCTTGCCCATTTTATTACTCTTAATCCTAAATGGCCACTGGAATTATTAAACTATATTTAGGCCTTGGCTTCAGGATACCTACCTTATTTTGGTTTATTGATGTCACATACCTCACTTCCTCTTGATTACTTTTCTCCAGAAAATAAAAAAAAACTTTCTTTAAATAGAACTGGAATATGTCTTTGTATAGCTTAATACACCTGGAGCTCAACAAATGAGATCGCTAGTACAGGTTACTAGTTCTACAAATGAATACTGAAAACATTAGACCGTGGCAACACACAAGTCACTTGCCCACCTCACCTGATGCTGTATTGCTTCTAGATCTGGCTTGGAACAGAAAAATATTTAGTGATACTTTTTACAGATCACTAATAATTCAGACTATTACAGCTCTATTTTATTTTTCCTTAATTATACAATATTTAATTCTATATACTGGGAATGGGGAGTAAATCGTTTGTATTTGTTACTTATCAGTTCACTAGGCACTTGCTTAATTGTCATTTATTGAAATGATTACAAAAAGCAAAATTAGAGAAACAAGAAATGCAACATTTTGGTATACTCTCTCAATGTTCTCCATTTCCCGCAAGTACTGTATGTATGCATGAGATTACACTATGTACTCTATTCATTTTTTTTTTTTCATGTAACAATTCTATCCGAAATGATTTCCAATCTCAGTGGGACAACAATCTGAGCAACTCCTGGTTAAGTGTTTAATTTAGGAACACCTCATGAGTCAGTAGAATGGATAGACCTAGTAATCTTGAAGACTTTTAGATTAAAAACATTGCCACTAAGGCACTCTGCATATTATATAATATACTGCACATGAAAAACTGTACTGTATTACTTTCTGTTTCATTTTTTGCAGACATTATTGTTAAATCCTAAAGGGATGATACAGCAGACTCTAACTTGTGGTTAAGCATCAATATGAGATAGGGTGGGCAGTGGCACTGCTAGATAATTAAATGTAACAACATTGAAAAATTCAGAGCTAAAGGCAAGGGCAATCAGTTACAGAGCAAGGGCAAGTATTTAAAACACATTTTTTTTTTCAGTTGCAAACCAAGTTAGCATTACAGCGTCCATTAAACATGAAAAAATACTGTCAGTGTAAGGATGGCAGAGTTTTATCTGCTAATTATTGGCTCGCCAAATAATATGGACCATAAAATCTAATGTAAACAAATGGAGTGCATGACTAATCTGACCGTTTTTACAATTACTGTATATAAGAAGGTCTACAAGTTTTGTCAAAATTTACTGTTTTAATAGTCGCAAAGAAATAAAGGGTACTTCTCATCAAAAACAACCTGCTAGATTTAAGCACCTAGCCTGCATTTCATAAATAGGAAACAATCAGTATTTTAATTTGCTAGTAAGCATGCAGTTAAACCAAAAATAAAACATTACATGTAATAAAACAAAGACTTGTGCTAAACATTTAGTTAAAATAAAAGAGCTGGCCTGGTTTTGCAAAAGGTTTTTTTCTACCTAAAAATTAAAAAAAATGTGCATTGCTATTAAAACTGCTCTTTAAGCAATTACAAGTCTTATCTTTAGATTGACTGAAATACCATATGTATCCTCTCACTGCAGGAGAACAAACGTGTCTGATACTCTGTGCAGCACCAAAAAAAAAAAAAACACATTAACACAAAAATAAGGGGGTTCACAATGTAAGTCATTTGTCTTCCATCTTAAACCTTGGGGGACACGAAGCTTTTTCTTTTGATGTAAAGGTCATTTTTATCTGTGTCCCAATCGTCTATAAATCATAAAGCTCCTCAAAATCTCTCATAATATGACCTTTAAAACCCGGTTGACTGCTACTACAGAATAGCTTGCCCTGAAAAAAAAAATACTGAAACACTGATAAATTTCTCAGAGCTATTTTTTTTTTTTTGTAAAGACAATAGTTCTTTTAACAATCATTAGTTGTGAACCTTTTGAAAAATTAATAGGAGAGCTGTAAATTATTTACTAATGAACTCTCTTTTATAAATGAGTGCATAGTGTGTACAATCTCAACAGCTCCTAAAATACAATGCACCTCTGGAATGACTAGCAAGCATTCCATTATTCTGAATAGTTATAAAAGCCTCTTTAAACTTTCACTATTTGGTATGTATTTGGAATTTTTATAAGAGTTTAATAATTCAGTATGAAATGTACTCTGAAATTCATATTAAATATATCTTATAATTTCTAAGCAACATTTAAATCCTTACATTTTTTCTACTTCTTGGATACTCACTTTTGGAAGTAATAAACTTCATGAACTGTTTAAAATGACTTAGTATCCTTCATATAGTAAGTGCCAGAAACATTTTCGCAAACAGAATTTAAAAGAAAAAGTCACAGAGTCTGATATTACTCTGTTTATATAGGGACAGATAGTCATAGGATTTGCTGAGTGATTTTATATTATTCATAAACTTCCCAATCTGAAATCTGATCCATGTGCCACTTTTTGGATCTTAACTAGCATATTCAATGGAACAGCACATGCAGCAGCAACATTAGAAGAAAAGTTGAAAACACTCCTTCAGCTTGTTTCCAGCATATATAATTCAAAACAAATGCCATATACCACACAGCTGAAAATGAAAATACCATTCAAAGGTCATCAAGTGGTCAAGACCCAAACATACAAGGCACATAATACTTTTATTATTACTTTTTTTCTTACCTTTATGTCTTTGTATGTATGTATGCATTTATTTATTTGAATCTACCTATTTACTTTTTGTAATAATTACTCTGCCACAATCAATAACAAGTCTTGAAATGCAGAAACACGCAAAATTAATTAATGAAATACAATATGGGAGATTGACAGAATTTGCACACTTTTAATATTGTTTAAGCTGGGCTTGAATACAGTTCTGGCATAAATAATGTCTTCCTCACAAAGGACACAGGCTGCTTGATACATTTTTTTTTGGAAAACTCCAACCATTTCCTGTCTACCCTAAAGCCAGTTATCCATTCAGAGTCACAGGGACCTGTAAACTATTCCAGTAAAACAAATCAGAACACATGAAGCATCAAAATATCTGACTGGTGGATAGCTAGAGCGATTAACCCATTATAGTGCCAGGACCACCCTGCTAACCTCTTCCTCACACTGGCCCAGTGCCAGGTAGTGATCATTAATCGACTTTGGGTCAGCAATTCAAATGTTATTTTGTAAATGTATGTTCTGTATGTAGGATGACCTAATTCTACAAGAACCAATTCAGGATTGGGTATTTTTTCATACTTTTTAATTTGTTGCTGTAGTTTTTATAATATCAATATCAGAACTAACTTACCTGTTTTTTTTCATGTTAGCAATGCTTTGAAGTTATTTCATCTTTGCACTTTTTAAGATATGCATTTCACATTGCAAATTAATGTGCTTCTTTGATTAGCTGAGCTGAGATTTACTAAAGTCTCAGTAAGCCGAAATTCTAGGTTTATAAAAAAGAAAGAAGAAGGGATGGCAGTGGAGAGAATGTATTCCTGTGCTAAAGCAGAAAGTAAGAATGATAGGATACCGGACACAGTGGTACATATAATGGAACAGTACCAGAGAGGTTAGTGAGAAACCAGATACCTTAAAAACAAATCTCAGATTGTGTATTCATATCTAAGATTTTTACTTCCAACTTGTAATATCTTATATTTGCTTATATTCAAAATAATCTGTCACAAATCTACCCAAGCCCACAAGCTGTCACAGTCCATCTGTAATGAATCAGCCGATTCTCCATTTTCAGCCCTTTCACCAAGTTTTGTATCATCTGCAAACTTGAACAGCTTGTTTATTTTATATTCTTAACTAGATTGTTTATGTAATAAAAAGTAGTGATGCTCCAAACAATCAGCTGCTGATAGTTAAGGAATTGCTCATGTCATTGTGTTGCCAAACTTCCTGTAAACATTATCCTAAAGTCTGATTGTCGGCATAGAATAAAGGCAGAAATATTGGATGATACATTAAAGTAAGTGGAGTAATAAACTAAGAAAAGGGAGTCTGATGAGTGGTACTCTTCAGGAAGAGGAACACGTTTAGCAGAAATTAAAAGGGAATGAGTTCAGACCTTTTTATTTTGTTGTGTATTTAAAATGGTCACTCCTTGTCTGAGTGTGCAGGGTGAGCGAGCTTCTGTTTTAGTACAGCAGCTCATATTTTTAATTACAAAATTAACAGATAAAGTAGAATTTGCTCTTGCCGCTTAATAAACAATAGACTTGTTAGTTTAAAGGTCAAATGTGTGGCTTTAAACTTGTCAAGAATGTTAGCCTTGCATTGTCTTGATAAATATGAACATTTTTATTTTCCTTTATGGAATGTGCATTATGGATACGTTTAAAAAAGTATGTTTTAGGGAATTTTCGTTATTTTAGTATTTTATGGTCACTTAACAATAAGCCTATAGAATTTAATTTCGTTAATAAAAAATGAACAGATAATAATAACCTGTGGTCTGCAAATTAATTACATAAATACCACTTTAATATGGAACATAAGCTAGTCATGCAGGAGCTAACTGAAAAAAAGTCAAGTCTAATACTGTAATATGAAACTGGTGATCAGTATCAGCCCTAAAAAAAAATGATCGGAGCATACCTATTAAAAAGAACAGCAGCCCTAGCACTGCCAGAGTCAAAGTTTAACATCACTTAATACTGAAAACATTCCGCTCACCATAAACCTTTGCTTCCCTGCATTTAATGTCCACTTCATTTAGTTTTATTACTTACCTAAACACAGCCTTCCATATCTGAATCTATGTTAAATAATACAGTAGATAAAATATCTTTCTTTGGAATATGATGCTCAATCTTTTCCTCATTAATTGCTTCCAATAATCTACTGTGATGCATTACTGGTATATAGTTACATGGATCAGCCCATTCACCACTTCTATATAATGGGGTACAATTTAATAGATAGATAGTAATAGCTTGAGTCCTTAGGAATTTCCTCAGTCTGACAAGGTTTTTGAAAAATTCATGTTTATGTATGTACTCACTATTAACTGGTGCTAGGGATATGTTAAATTTCAGCATATTTCATCTAAGAATTTAATGAAGGAATATTACACAAAGCTGAAATGGCAGAATTTAGAATGTGCTAATAAATGGCAGTTAACTGCTTTTAAAATGCAGAAAACACCTCTGGTGGCAACCCATCAGAACATGGCAGCATTCAAACCTAAAGAGCTTTCTTTAGATTAGCTTGTGAAATTGGTGAGAAAAGCCTGGAAAAGCTGTTGTTATTCAGAATGTTAAAAGGTAAATATGAGACACAAGACTCCTGTTTTTTTTTTTTTGTTTTTTTTTTAAACACTACTATAATGATAGTTCTAAGACGGATGATTAATTTTCATAGTATCACAATTAATGCATAAAGAAAGCCAGAGTAGTGGTTTGACAAAGAATTTTATTTAAAGTTGATTACATAGAATATTAGATAGATTTAGACTGGTCATTCAGCCCAACAAAGCTTGACAATCCTATCCAATTAATTCCTCCAAAATAACATTGTCTGCGGTGGGTTGGCACCCTGCCCAGGATTGGTTCCTGCCTTGTGCCCTGTGTTGGCTGGGATTGGCTCCAGCAGACCCCCATGACCCTGTGTTTGGATTCGGCGGGTTGGAAAATGGATGGATGGATGGAAAATAACATTGTCAAGTTTTGAAGGTCCCTAAAGTCCTGCTGTCTACCATGTTACTTGGTAACTCCATGTGTCTATGGTTGTCTGTGTGAAGAAAAACTTTCATTTTCTGTGAAATTTACCCTTAACATGTTTCTAACTGTGTCCCAGTGTTCTTACTGAACTCATTTTAAAGGAACAGTCTAATTTCCTTCATAATTTTTAACAATTATTAATCTTCTTTGGCTTAAACTGAAAAGGCTCAGCTGTTTTAATCTTTCCTCACAACTCATGCTCATCCCTGGTCTTTTTCTAGCACTCCTGTGTTTTTAGTAGCCTGGAGACACCAAAACGGAGCACAGTACACCAGATGTGGCCTTACCAGTGCATTATAAAGCTTCAGCATAACCTCCTTTGACACATCGTGCTATATAACCTAACATTGTTA